>NC_040898.2:8135115-8305115 GCF_900634795.4 Betta splendens | reverse complement strand
AAACCCTTTCTGGTGACTCACGGCCTTAAAACCAAGCGTCCACCCACCGGCTGGGCCTTCTTGTCCTCTCTCCTGCTCCTGCATCCGCCTTCAGCCTCCTCGTCTGAGGAGCTGATGTCCGAGGAGCCAGAGGAGCACTCCACCGCTTGCTCCTTCTTCCCCTTGACCAGGATTTTACCTTTAAGATCCTGCAGCGCACAGTCAACACGGGTAAACGTCAAAAACCACTGCACATTTAAAAGGAAGCTATGAGGCGAATCCTCCCGCTGCTTCCACGAACGCTACTAATTAAAACTGTTGACAGCATAAAAAATAATGGCACAGTTATGAACACTGTTGTACTGTACATTGGAATAACATCCTAAAAGCTAATTATGTGAAGTCATCTGAGTGTAATTAGGAGCACACACTCGGGTCCAAAAGCCTCAGAGGAGGAGGATTACTGGGGCGTGAATCATGAGCGCACACATCGGCTCTCGAGCATATGCGATGATTAATAGTAGACGTAGAAGAAGTGGGACACGGAGGAGCAGACAGATCCCAACACGATGAGAGATGGGAACATTAGCCGCGAGCAGAGTCCATCATAAATGTGTGACTTCTGGTAGAGACGTGTGTGTGACGCTACCTCTGGAGAAGGCAGCGTGTGAGGGTCCAGCCCATCCAGGGGCTTTCTCAGCAGCTTCTCCCCCAGGATGGAGCGCAGGTGCTGGGCCATGACCGCCTGCTGCTCCACGGAGCAGTGGTTCTCCAGGGAAAGGATCAGCGGGTACGGGGAAGCCTGGGACGAGACGGGCACGGTTTCAGAGCCTCCTTTAACCCCCCCCCCCCGGTGGGTTCCTTCACATACGTGATGAACTCACTTTGAAAGCATATTCATTGATGGTCTCAATGACCTCGACGAAGGGCACTTTGGAGGTGAGCGTGTGTCCGTGGTAGATGACCGGCTCGCCCTTGTCGCCGTCCCAGCAGTCCAGCTCCACGCAGCGGCAGCCGTGATTCAGGGCTCTGGGAGGAAAAAGAAGCACAGTGAAAGTGAAGCTGCCGAAGCCGCACACCCTCTGCGTGAGCCGCTCCTACCGGATGTACGGCTCCGTGCTGCTGTCGCCCGTCAGCTGGGTCTTAGTGAGGTAGGTGTTGTGGGATGACGACACGAAGTAATGCGCCAGCGGTTGCTTCATGTCCTGGTGAACCACGGCGTGCTCCGGGTTGAAGACACAGTTCTCCTTAGACAGCATGTACATGGTGAACCCATTGGGAGTCATGAACTGGTTCCTCTGGGCTGCACTGGGCAAAGGTGCAACGACAAAAAGGGAGCAAATGAATTATTAAGAGCAGTTTGTCACTTAGTACTAAACATGCTGTGACCCGGCACCGCACCCCACTCATTCAGTTCATATGTGAGGATGAGGCTCTGGGCATGGACGAGCGAGCTGTCCTCCCCCTGGTCCTTCAGGAAGTCCCTCAGGTCCACGGTGGACAGAACGCAGCCGTTGGCCGAGTAGCGGATGAAGACGGCGTCCAGCTCCGGCCTGCGCAGCAGCTCCCTGCAGAAGACCTCGATCTCCCCGTGGTCCAGACGGCCGTCAGCGGACCGGTCGCATTTCTGTGTGACCCGACGAGACACGGGGGGTTAGCGGAGAGTGAGTGAGTGTGTGTGTGTGTGTGTGTGTGTGTGTGCCTTCACCTGGAACAGGCAGCGGGCGTACTGGTCACTCAGGTCCACGTTGATCATCTGCAGCAGCGTCTGGACTTCTTCATAGCTCATCTTGTCGTCGTGGTTCTGGTCGGCCCGGCTCAGGTAAGCATGGATCCAAGTGGCACGCGAACGTAGTCAAGGAGACAGCGTTCACGCGGCGATGCTACAGCTTCACTTCGCCCCGTCCTGAATATTCCTTCCACATAAACAGCGGATGAAGGATATTGGTCGAGCTTCTCCTTCTGGGTCATGTTCTGCACCCGCTCCTGGAGCTTTCGGATGCCTCGGGCCCAGTGCTGGGCCTCCTCCCGGCTGTGACACAGGAGGTCCAGGCTCTTCCGGGGCCCCTTGAAGACCACGGTCAAACAGGAGGCCTCGGGCACCGAGTCGGCCATGCGCCGCAGCGTCTCCGACTGGCAGCCCTCCCGGATGCACTCCACCTCCGTGATGGAGACTGAAGGAAGTCAGACGAGGGGAGGAAAGGATCGCAAGTAGCAGTAAAAAAATTCATTCTTAGCTGCAGGGCGAGGTTTCCGCCAGCAGATGGCACCATTTGGGCCTGTCCGTCACTACAGAGACATAAATAATCATTTAACTCCCTTTTACATTGTGTATGTGTAGAGGCAGCAGCTCTGCTCTCTGTATTTACAGTCAGTGTGCAGTGTGTATTTAATGAGGGGTCACTACGACACACAGTGTAAGCTAATACACGTATGCACACCCCATATGTACCACTATTACCACATTTGCTGTGTTTAGCACTGGACAGGACAGAGGTCCTCAGACTACAGCCTGTAATTAGTCCAGCATCCGCAGTTATTTTGCCACGTGTCAACAGGAAATCAAAGTTTACACACGCGCCTTGGCCAATTTAATTACATAAGAATGGACCCAGACTTTAAAAAGGCAGAAGAAACTGTGCCACTGACTTCTTCCAGGTCCAGCCTCATGCCACGGGCCCGGTTCTGCTCTTGGGGGGTACAGCTGGCGGTTTGGTCTTATGGTAACTATACAGCAGCAGACCTCAGGCTCCACCCGCATATAATGTCCTATAATCTCTCTGTTTGAACTGCAGAGGGCTCGGCTGCTGTCTCGGGCCTCGAACAGATGAGCTCTGTAATCAGGGCCCAGTGTGTGACCCTCGGATGGCGCTGGAGCCTATACGCGGCGGCGAGTGCTATTTAAAGGGGGCAAAATTAGATCCAAAACGCCCGTCCGACGCCCAGTCAGCGCCGAGCTCCACTGGAACCACATCTATGGAAAATGAAAAGCCTGCTGGTTGCATGTGATCATCTGGAGACATCTGGGTCGGGCCGCAGTGCACAATGACTTACAGCTTAAGTCATTTCAGGATAAGTACGTTTGCCGGTTTCATTCTGTCACATGGAACTTACAGGACTGCTGCTCCTTGGCCCGGCTGGACGTCTTGTGGGACTGGCACCAGACGGTCACTCCGTCCTCCAGCAGCTTCAGCGTTCGCCTCTTCTGCCAGCGAGGGGAGCGGACCTTCACGCACCACAAACCCACCCGTCAGAACTGATCCTAATACAAAGGGAGGGGGGGGGGGGGGTTATATAGCGGTACCTTCACCATACTGGAGCCTCGCAGCATCTGCTTCACGTCTTCATCCTCCTGAACTCCTTCAGCGAAAACAGACAGAAAAACACATTTATTCCCGTGACAAGACGTTTAATGAATGATGTGAAAGACGTTGAATTTTAGCTGAAAATCCACAACAGACAAGGAAGTGTCACACCATGAATTTAGAGAGAGACGCTGGAGGAACTGCCGGGAGGCCTGTGATAAACTATTCATATTACAGGAGTGGATGCAGACGCCCAAGGCAAATATTTACATGAGGGAACAAACAGCGAGCAGTGAGTATGCAAATGATGAAGGGAAAAGTAGTTCCTGAAGTTCTACAATGACCCATGTTTACAAATCACTGACAGCATTTGTATGTGTTTGATAAATAATATTAACGCACAGAACACAGGACAGCTGGTAAAGTATGAATATATAATAAATATATGAAGCAAAAATCTCTTGAGCTGCGAGTCCAAGCATCTTAATGGCAGCTTTTATTTGGCTGACTGACCCCCCCCCCCCCCACACACACACACACACTTAGTGCCCAGCAATCTAATCAAGGCTGACCCGTCCCGGTGGAGGCCGTGAGGCTGAGAATGCGTGGAATGTGGGCGAGATTTCCCAAGAGGGACGCTTCAAAGGGGCCTCTGAGGCTTCGATCATCCATAGCAGCCATGACGAAGGACGTGAAGAAGAGTCAACAGGTGCTCACTGCAGCAGTCAGTGTGTGGGGGCTGCTCTGCATGAGTTCCTCAGAGCCGCCGAGGGGGGGGGGGCGCGTGGCCTCCACCGCCCGCGTGTGACGAGCAGATAGACCAGCCGTCTCAGAAACAGGCAGGAAACAGAAACAGCGGCGGTTTGGTGGAGGACGCGTGTGACGGCTCGGCTGCAAAGTGCCGACGCGTTCAGAGAAGGAACGCGAGAAAAGGCTGCGTGCACAAATGGTGGTGGGCGGAGCACGGCTGCAGCGTTACTGGGTTAGGTGACACCTACAGCATTATGACAATAGAACCAGCAATCAGTCAGTCGTCATTTATATAATAATCCTTTAATCGTCCCAGAGTGGGAAATTCCCTCGAATAATAATAGGAATAATACAGTATGTACTAAATATAAGTCACATTATTACTGGATATAGCACTTTTCATACACAGAAAATGCAACACAAAGTGCTTGATGGACTCAATAAAGACGATTAGATCAGATAATGACGTTTACAAGCGCATGAGCATTCGCTTGTTGTTTTTACTCAGTCACTTTTGAAAGACTGCCCCGATTAAACTAACGATTCGCATTACGTAAAATCATGGATTGTTTGTGAGGGTGTCGTGTTCCGGCGCAGACACAGCAGCAGCGGGCGCTGATGCGCAGACGGCAGTGAACCCAGAACACGCCCGGCTGCAGAGCGAACGGCGGATCAGGTGGAGGACGGGACTTCCAGGAAACGAACAGCGACAGAGAGGACGCGTTCTGACGAATCACAGGCCGACGTGTTCTTCAAACTGGGAGAGGGCGCCCGACGCCCAGTTTGGCTTTCTGGTTTTTACGTCACCAAGTCACCGCGTCAGCAGAGGAATCACGCGGCTTTAAGGGCCTTTGGATTTCACATGACCTTAACCAGACGGGAGTGAAAATGGGAAGTGTAATAATATCAGGCGTGACAGTTGTGTGACTTTCCTCAGTCACACCCAGGTGTTTCAGCCAGATAATCCATTCAATGACTGTAACAAAATTAAAAAAAAGCTGTGACTACGATTTCTCACCGACTTCACAGCTCAACATGCAGCTGCCGACGTGGTTCTGGAGTGTGTGCCCGCTCACGGCAGCAGCGAACAGGGAGGTCTCTGCTGCGCAACGTGTTATAACATACTGACCTGATTATTCTGAGCAAACCCTCAAAAGCAGTGGGGAGGAGACGAGGAGACGAGAGGAGGAGACGAGAGGAGACGAGGAGACGAGAGGAGGAGATGAGAGGAGACGAGGAGACGAGAGGAGGAGACGAGAGGAGACGAGGAGACGAGAGGAGGAGATGAGAGGAGGAGACAAGGAGAGGAGGAGAGGAGGAGGAGACGAGAGGAGGAGACAAGGAGAGGAGGAGACAAGGAGACAAGGAGAGGAGGAGAGGAGAGGATGGCAACGACAGCACAGGCGAGCACTGTTTATACGTGTTTATTAATGGGTGCGTGTCCCGCTCTCCATTGGCCGGTTCTTCCTGGAAAACCTCGTCCTAAATATCTCCCGTGGTTGTGGAGAAAGTTTTCCCGAGCAGCAGGTAAATGTTTGTTTTTAGTAGGACAAAAAACTGGTGAACACTGGACTGAACTAACAGACGCTTTATGGAGAATTGGATCAGAACTGCGTCTGCTGCTTCACAGTGTTTACATCTCTGGCTTTTGGATCGTTGAGCAAATAAAAACCCGTTCAAGGTTGTTTCAATCGTATACTTTAAATGAACACGAAGTGACTTATAATAGTTTTGTACCATATTCAGAACTGTTTTTTCTGCTGCCTGGTGAATGAGGCTTTATCTGATTTCTTACTGTCCGTGTGGATGATGGAGTCCGTGCAGAATATTGAGACATAAACACTCACCCAGGTTCCTCAGAGGGTCGATGGCCTTCAACTCGGGCGTCCCGGATCCGTTCTTCAGCCCCGGGGCTGCTTTCTTCTTGTTGCCCAACATAGCGTGAGGAGGCTGGGATCCGATCCGATCCTCCGCGTCCTGTGGCCGGAGCCCGCGTCGCTTCTGGTCCGTCTAATGAAGACGCGGCGTGGACACAGACGGAGACACGGCGCCGTGGAAGCGGCTCCGCATGCTTTTATCACGGAGGAGGAAAACAGCAGCCAGGCCAAACCCTCCGCCTGCTGATGTCACACGGACCGGACCTCTAATCACAGAACTGCAGCGATCACGCGGGCGACAGCTAAAATAATAGGAAATGACTTCCCGCGCTGATTTTCAACATAAAAGCTTAGTTTTGTAAAACACGGAACAAGGCTCGCATAAGCTCCCCTCTTTATTTATAAAAGTTTTACATATAGTCTTAAAACCGAGTTTCTTACTCTGAACGTTTTTTGAATTATTTTAGATATTAAAACTTTGTTTACCAGTGCTTACTGGTAGTGGTGTAAGTAATAGATTCATCAGTAATGAAGTGGCCCAATTAAGGAGACGCATAAGGGAAAAATATCAAATAATATACCGTAAAAGTAGCCTAGTTGTGTTAACTTGGTCATGTTCTTTCTACAAGGTATTAGTGCCTTAAAGACAGCTTTGCTTAAAGAATATACATCCCTAATCACTTATTGTTATCATGGTATTATTTTGCTTTTTTTAAACACACTGTGCACTAAATAACTCGTCCTTATAAGCGTAAAAGCGCGCCAGGGTCAAATGACGATAAACTTAAGAAGACTCATCTAAAACGCACAATAAAAACAAAAACTGTCTGACAAATGATAAGACGTTGCTGAGTAAGACACAGGAGGAGTGGTGCATGAACCGAACCCCTATATGTGTTCAAATGACAAACAAAGAACTTGACAATCCTGCTTTATAAATGACTAGTTTGTAGATTTGTGCTTTGTTTCGCTCATGAAATTTAGTTTCCTCAATCTTGACCAACATTACAGTCATTTGCATCATATATTATTTTTAAGCCTACACGCCATAAATAAAACCTGTCCAATAATGCAACTTTACAAATAAAGCCATAAAAATCATTGTCCCCTTTGTTCTTTTGTTTTGAAGTGAAACTTTCAAGACATCCGGGATACTGTGTTGCATCTCTGGCAACTTATCCACACAATTTAAACGGATTATGCACCGAGAGCAGACGCTCATGCGTCTGATGTATAACAGCCACCCTCCCTCCGTTTACTAATCTCTAATTTAAACCAAATCACTATCTAAGTGATGGACGGACTGATAACCTCTGATAAACCTCTGAGAAATCCTCTAATGCTGTTCGCTGTAATTAGGGAAATGGTGCTGGAGAATTATTCTTGCACAAATAGGACTAAAGTGGGTTCTGTCAGCTGTAACACACTTCTGCACAGGCGCCGTTATGAATTGATTTAGGTGCCCAAAAGAGGCTGTGATTCCTAAACCATGTCCTAAATTGCACTGACAAAAACAAGCAGATTAGACTCTAAACATATGTCACAGCTGCTGGACTGAAACGTCTCATTGATTTTAATAAAATAAGAGATTTTTTTCCATTTCAGACTCGCTTAGACTTTCGAGCAGTTGTGACCACTAAATTAAAAATAGGAAAAAATACGGACCCCCGTGCTATAAATACTCACACATTCAGCATTGACACGCGCTCAGCCGAGACAGTTGTGATGTCCCTTTAAATGTGGGCGTGGCCAAGTGCGCGTCACGTGATTGGACGCGGAAGTCTACAGTATAAACTACAGACGGACCCTCGTAGGTAGGTCAGGAGCAGCTCAGGTAGCCTGCATGGGCAGTTATGCGGATTAACGGAGACGTCCGTGTGAAGTTAGAAAGGAAACACTTGTTCGCCCTCTGAGGGAGGAATTGGACATTTGCGTGTCCTCTGTGCTGCTGTTTACGCGGCGCTACTGATGGCAGGTTCCAGGACGCACAGTCGCTGAGGTAAGACCTGTTAGCAAGTTAGCTAAGTACCGCTAAGCTACACTGGGCTTATTGATTTACAGTAGTTAGCCACCACAGAAAGCTCCCGTGCGCTGCATGTTGCACTATTATCCCCTGTTCTGTCCAACTGTACGTAATCGGAGTTTAAACACACGCAGCGTCCCATTTATACGTACGAATATATTGTGGGAGGAGTTGGAGTCAATCTTTGGTCCTCTGAAAGTTTATTACTGCAGTTATTATCAGAAAGCAGCTCGGTCTACGGTTAGTTATTATACAAATGATAACACTTAAGTTGTGTATTTACTAGATTAGTTACTCGACAGTCTGTGGTGTTGTTTTCACATTATTTTCCTATTTGTGTGTGATTTCAGCTCCAACTGAATTGTTTCCTACACTGTGAGTGTCATGCCAGTCCCAGCGATGGCAGAGCTCGCGGTCGATCACCGGAAGCGGTTCCAGGCTGCTGTGGATGTCATCCACAATCTCCCTAAAAACGGTGCCTGGTGTTTTAGACCCACGTCAGACTTTGTACCCTCTGCCCGGTAAAGTGGTGAAACAGGCAATGTTTAGTTAAACTTGATGAATGTGTCCTCTTACAGGCTCCTACCGGCCTTCCTACGACGTCATGCTGCGTTTCTACAGTCTTTACAAGCAGGCAGTGTGCGGGCCCTGCACGGTGCCTCGGCCGGCCTTTTGGGATCCAGTGGGCCGCTACAAATGGTCTGTATGAGTGTCAGATTTCTGGTCCAAAGGAACAGCTATATTGATTTATTTCAAAGAACTGCTCTGTGGTTTTCAGGCAAATGATTGATTTTACCATCATCAACATAAATGCAACCACAAGCTCTGATGCAAATTATACTCAAATGTCCTGTTTTCAACAAAATTGCAGTAGTTGCTGTTTAACAGGTTGTGCGTTTGTTAGGGATGCCTGGAGCCGCCTGGGAGAGATGAGCAGTGAGAGTGCCATGGCAGCATATGTGGATGAGATGAAGAAAGTAGCTCAGGAGGTACAGGATTTATTTTAGTGTGTGATGTTATTTCAGGTGTGTGATCTGATCAGGAAACTAAACAAAAAGGAACTTCAAACTAAACAAATCCGGTTACAGCAACAGTCCCAAAAACAAACAAACGGTTTCACTGACTTGTCAGGTCATCAACACTGTTCCCATGGATGAGAAGACCTCCTCTCTCTTCCACCACTTTGAGCCTCTGTACCGGGTGATTGATGACATGCCACGGCCTCCAGGGTCACTGCTCACACTCAGCCAAGGTCAGTCATGAGTCACTTTGTTTTAACCAACTAGTAGGAAATGAATTACCCTGCCATGTTGACTTTTGTATGGAGTGACTGTTTGTTACTGTACATCTTAAAGACGACGTGGAGCCAGAGCTAAAGGATGGGAATGTGGAGCAGGAGGAGCCTGAAGACGATTTTTCTCATCCAGAGGATCCAGATGAGGAGTTGAACCTCTCTGAGATTATAGACATTGCAGTTAACACTATTCCTAACGGTATGTATGAGTGTAGCACTGCTGTTCACACATCCAAGCTGTTTGTTTAAATTGTGAAGCTCACAGCCGACATTTGGTTCCAATGTTAGGACTCAATCAGACCTTAGTAAAGCACATCTTCCTGCACCCACAGAAGAATTCTGTCCATTCACACACCAGCAAAGGCATTACACTGGTTTTAATGTAACCAACTTCTTTGTTGTGCTGCTGCAGACTCTGGAGTGTCTGAGTGTTTGGTGTTAACCAGTGACTCGGAGAGCGAGGTCTTCTGTGACTCTGTGGATTCAGTGGAGCAACTCGGCAGTATCAAGGTGCCACTCATTAAATTTCGATGTAGCACCGATGACACAGACCTTTTTTTAAAGACTGACTGACTGTTTCAGATTCCACTCAAGTCCAACGGTTTTCAGAATGGCCACACCTCCTTGGAGTCGTCTCTTTGCCTGGAGGCCCGACAGGTCGGAGCAGGTCAAGGTGGAGAGGGAGCCGAGGACGGGAAGGGTCAAGGTCCCACGAGGAGAAGTCGAGACAGTGGGCGAGAAGGTTTCCACCACTCCTGGAGAGAACGTAAGCTTTGAGCAATGATCCATCCCAGTGAACAAATCCTGAGCAGCGTAGTGCCAATTGTGTCCCTGTCCACAGGCGGCATTCCTCCAGGCAGTCCGAGGCGGGGAGCCCCTGGTGGTGGTGGTGGTGGTGGGGCTGGGCGAGGAGGAGGGGATGGTTCGGAGGGTGTGGTGGACAGGCTCCACGACACCCAGCTGCAGCAGCAGATCATCCTGGCCCTGCGGAGACTCAGAGAGGACATGAGGAGTGTGATGGACCGGCTGGAGGTGGTGGAGAGGCTGGCTGCCACTCACGTAAGCTGAAGCAGTAGAACTCCCAATGTTCTCGCTTAGACACAAGACTGAGCTGACTTGATTGTGTTGACGTATCATGCGTTCTGTGTCACAGGCTCAGGGATCCGATTGGAGACCCTGTCTGCAGTGTGAAACCACTGCGTCACAGAAGGTGGGAGAGACAGTTTCTCACCTCGGGTCTAAGCTGCTTACAATCATCAAACTGTTCTCTGAATCGTCTTTATCTCATTAGTTGGTTTGTGTTGTGTGGTCCGATCCTCTGTCTCTCAGGAGAAGTGGTGGCCGTTTGACGTCTCTGGCCAGACCGTCCTCCTCTTCCTCCTGTGGCCCTTTGCCGCCCAGGGCCTGGTCTACCTGCTGAGGAAAGCCCACAAGAGAAGTCGCATGTCTTCATGAAGTCTGCTCCTCAAGACGCTCGGCAGTTGACCCACAGCGAGTCAGGACTGGTTCTAACAAACTCATGAGATGGTGACACCCCCCTCCCCTCACTGTGCACACATGGGAGGAGGGAGAGACATTTGGAGATGCACCTCTAACTGCTTTGTCCACCTCAGGATCCAGAAGTCCTCTGACTCACTAAGGCAATTAAAGACCAATCACAGAGAACCTGTATTAAAGACCTGGAATGTGTTCATAGAAGGTAAATTACGTGTGCGTGTTTGTTATTTCCTCTCATTTGCTGCTATGAACGAACAGCAGCCCAGTGCAGCTGTATCATCACTGACTACAGCATGACTCTGATGTGTGAATGTGTAGGAGCTGCTATACTGGCTGACAGGTGTCTAATCTTGAAGTTCTGATTGTTTGTCAGTTTTGTCTTTATCACTAAAATCAGGTTTCCATGGCAACGGTGCTTCAATGTGTAGGGTGCATGTTCATTAATTACATCTAACCACCTGGATCCAGTTTCATGGGTAAAATTAGACTGCTTGGTTATAGCTGCCACCTGCTGTGACTGAAGCCGTAGTTACAAAGAACTGTTTTTAAACTGCACTTTAACAATTGTGTAAAACTGAAGCATGCGCTCCAATAAAAATCTGAGTAGTAGCAGTTTCATGCAATACTTAACGGAACAAGAACTGATCACTCCCATCACCCTCAATGTGTGTAGCTACATTTTTATATACCGTAGTATAAATGTAGTAGTTTTAGCCTTTTGATGACTCAGATCTGATACACATCGAGTAAAAACGCATACAAACCCGTTTTTCAAAACAAATAATTTAATATATTATGCATAATATTTATTTACACGGGTTAACTTAACAAGGCTTTGTACAATTGTTACAAAATTGGTCCACGTGGTCACTGACGTACATAAAGTACATGCACAAGGGCAAAGACAGAGCGTAGGACACGGAGTCTACAAATGATTAAGACGACCATGGAGCCCGGTTCGGTTCAGCTCCATCTAGGTTTTTCTAGGATCTCGCAATTGAGGAGGGAGCGAAAATACAGAAGAGGTGGAAAAGGACAAATGCAAAAATAGCTCTCAGGTAAGACTGTGGTTGTGGTTGAAGTAGGTTTTCCGTTCACTCAGCTACCTCCAAAAAAATGACTAGTGTATCTTATAAAACTGACATTGTGTATGTGTATATATTGGAGAAACGCTGGGGCTCTCGCTCATCAAGGGCTCATCCCCCGTTAATACTGCTCATACTGTCCATTTACCAGAGGAGAAAAATGGAACAATTTTGGCATCACTTCACAGTGTAGCTGCCTCTGGTGAAACAGCTGTCCAACACAGGGAAGTACAACAGGCTTGTGATAAACACAGAGTTTGCATATGTTTATACATGCATCATTTTGGTCTATAGAGGCTTTGGCTTAAAGCCTAAGTCACGAGTTTGTTTAGCTTGAAGGGATCAATAGGGTCCTTGATCCGCCAGCGTTTTGGAAGAACTGTTAAAGAGCTGAGACGTAAACTTGAGCGTGGTTTCTCATGGTGCATGTGTAAATCCCAGGATCCCTTGCAATAAATTAAGGTACATTTTTAACACAGCCATAACATGTTTAATATAACTGTGCTTATGTGATGTACAGAATATCTGAAGAGGAAGTCACAATACGCTGATTTTGCTTTTTCTTCAGAATATTTTGTTCCCAGTTTTATGAATCATTGCTTATACCAAAACGTCTGACTATATTCAAAGAGGCCTGTTGAGACGAGCAATAGCAGCTGAGAAGATAGATCCTCGACATGCTGCCATTACAACACAGTGGTTTGGGAACATTGTCTTTGAGCAGTTAGGTATAAGGAGGTTTGCATTTCAGAAGTAAGTGCTTCAACAGTCTGCATAGAGTTCACTCAGAAATTCAGTGAATAGTGTATTGTATAAGAATAAAAAGTGGATGAAACCACAAGGAGAGACATGTAAACAGTAATAAGGCCTGGTCACACCCGAATATGAAATCTTAAAACATAGGAATCGGTTTGGCAAAGTAAATCTGCAAACGTCTGTACTTTACATTGCACCACTGATTAACAGCAACAGCTTAATATGAATGATGATGTAATGTATGAAAAGCCATGTTCAACAACTGGTTTCCTCCAAATGCTCCAAGCGTTTGGCATTTGTCACGTTTTTTTTAATAAAATACCAGGGTCTAGACTCCACACGATCTTCAGGACAATTACATATAGTTATTTGTAAGTAAAGATAAATAGTTTCAGAAATAATTGTGTGTTGCTAGTGAGTTACGGGGAAGTGCTACCTTAGTGGATAGAACAGGTTAAACTACTACTGTGTGACGACGCCATGCTCGTGTCTTATCCCGGGGGCCGGGAGCTGATCTCCTCATGGCCACAGTGGAAGATCCCTGGGACCTTTGCTCTATCCATCCTGAGGAAGACGAGGACAGAGGGGCGTCCTGGCCAAAATGAGGAAGGGGACCTGTTGGTGAAGCTGAGCTAGGATCTACAATTGATCCTTGAGGGATGCCTACACAGCCATGCTGACCTGGCCCTGCCTCGATGACCCTGATCACCTCCACCTTTTCTGCCCTCCACCCTCTGACTCTGTCCTCCCTCCAGCCCAGCTCCAAGTCCAGATTCATGGACACAGCCCTCGTCCTGCCGCCTCTGGGCTTCCTGTAGCGAATGGGCACTGACTGGTTCCAGTCTGAGTGCTGGGTCCCATGGGGGCTACATGACTGGTAGAGACTAGGGAGCCTGGTGGGGGAGAGCCACAAAGGCGCCACAGGATGTCCTCTGGGCAGGTTGTGAAGCCTCGGGTGAGAGGGAGGATTAGTGGCAGGTGGGTATATAGTATGGTTCTGATGGTGGGAGTAGAGGAAACTGCTGGGACGAAGTGGTGGTACAGTTCTGGGCATCGTTGTTCTCTGCCTACACTCCCTTTGGTTTTTATGTGTGTCAGGGATCATACCCTCTTTCTTGTCGTTCTCGGCCTCTTCTTCCACCAGGGAGTCTTTTCCCGCCGGGGTCTCTCCAGGTTTCACCCCATTTTCCTTCTCGTGCCTTTTGTCTTTTTTGGATATGATATGCTCTCCTTCAGCTGCCTCTTCCTGTCCTCTGTGCTCATCCCCTCCTTCGTCTCCCCTGTAGTTGCTAGCTTTGACTGGCTCGTGCTCTGAGTCCTCATCAGTGCTGCTGCCGGGCAAATATGTACTGAGGCATTTTTTACGTTTACGGGTCACAGCGGAGATGAGAGATTTGGACAGGAAATCCTTGGTATTTAGGTCTTTCTTAGAGGCCAATGAATGCTGGGTTGAAAGGGTTGAAATTCAGTAAAACAATGGAAACCATAATTAATAAAATTTGATTTTGTTCCTGGAATATTGTACAAGATATAGATTTTGTACTTACCTTTGATTTAAGTGAATTGCTGGTAGTGGAATCTATTAGGGAAAGAACAGGATGTGGATTAGAACCATGACTGAACATGGGGTGGCACAGTACAGTAGCAGTGTTAGAGTGGTAGAGTCTATGAAATCTGGCTAATCACAGCATACAGTACCACTTTTAGATGAACTCTAGCAAGACAACTGAGTCTTTTGGCTTCAAAGTCGAGTGAATGATGGTGAATTGGTGGGAAACCAAGGCTGATGCAAACAAACTAAAAGTGCAGTAAAACACCAAGCACAAAGAAGTAGGAGACCTGTTCCTACCGAAGAGGGTGATCCAGTGTCTGAGCTAGAGGGAAGAATTTCAGATAGGCCCAGGAAAAAAAAAAAACAGAAATTGAGAAAAAGTGGGAAAAATTTTTGAGACTGACAGACAGAGAAATAGAACAGACAGCTTCTGAGAAGGAAAGACATTGAGCTGAATGACGTTTGGATAACACAAGTTGCAGCAAATGAAAAGTAGGCTAGAGTTAAAGACAATCAAGCATCAGGAGCTTTATTAGAAACAAACACATGATATAAACATTCACTGGAGGTGTAATTTACCAATCCAGCAAGTGTCCATTGTGCTTTTAGGGAAGACACCCAGAGCCCTGCGTGACCTGTAAATACTGTAAGCTCTGCAAATACGAGCTCACAAAGGCAGCCCAGCCTTTATCCTCCACTGACAGTAGTGTGGGGGGAATATAAGCAATCCGCTGGCAGAAACAGAAAATGTGCCAAGGCCCAAACCACTTCCTTTTTATTTTCTAGTATCCGCATATTCCCATTGACTCACTTCCTCATTCACCATCAGTCTAGTGGAAATTAGCTGGAAGGCTGGACAATAATAAAAGTACAACATTTTCACTGTTTTATGATTGCCTTTCACCTTCATCTATCCATGATTTGGGATGTGGCCTCACCTGATGCCTCTCCTGGCATTCCCGGTCTACCGATGTTGGACAGCAGATGGTCAATGTTGGGCACAGGCTGCATGTCCCGCTTATCCTCTGGGGCCTACACACACACAAACACATGTACGCTCAGAAACACACCTCTGTGTGCAGACTACAAGCATCTATAAAAATCTGTGTCAGCTTATTCTGACGGACACTTTAACAACATACTGTACCTTGTCTTTCCCATCAAGCTCTGCATCACAGAAGAACCAATCATACTGTTGACGTAGCAAAACAAAAAAAAACAGCATTACTGCATGTTTTTAAATGGCCTGGTGTCTTTAAAAGGTGGTGTACACTACTCCTCGTAGTAGGTTCTCACATGCAGGATAAGCGTCTCCACTATTTTGTAGCGGTCCGGCATGTGGGTGACCATGTCAGTCATATTATCCTCAGATGTCCTGACCAGAGTGGGCCCAAACACCAGAGCTAAGTTTCTTGGTTCCATCTGAAAACAATTACATAATGTTGTCCATGGCTGAGCCCATTGTTATTACAGTAACTGCCCCATACTTTGCACTGGTCAGCACAGAGACGTAGGCTACCTTATTTTTCTCAGCGTTGTCTGCCACCTTCTTGAGGTGGCCCACCAGGAACTTGAGGGTGTGGTAATAGTAATCTGGGAGGTCGTGGATCTGGCCGACAGAAAAAAATGTGTATCAACAGAGGGAGTTGATGACAAGCATGTTCATCACTCATCTGTTGCTACTTGATACACACCAGTTTCTTCATGGTCTTCAGACGGTCTTCCGCATCTTCTACCCGATTGGCATCAATGAAGTCATTGTATTTGTCTGTAGACAAAAAAAGCATATGAAAGCTGATTTCATAAACAGCAATCTTTTTTATTTACTACGCATACCTTACTTATGCTGCATAATAATCATGTTATATGTAATAGCTGAATCAATGACCTCACCATCAGTAAATAGAGGCTCAGGCAGTTTGCGGAAGAATGATTTGAGCAGGCTGCTGATTACATTTAGGTCCTGCCATCTCTGTGGAGATAGAAGCAGGGGGGTGGGGTTCAGTATTTCTGGTGCACAATAGTGTTTCTTGAACACGCCAAACGTGTTTGTCTTCTGCACCTCCTCTGCAGTGTTGATGTCCATGCCCTTGTTGAGATGCTCTTGCAGGTTGGACACCATTGCGTTGTTCCCAGGCACCCGGTAGATGCCGGTGTAGTCCAAACCCGTCGCCTCCACTACACCGCAGCACATCTCCACTATCAGAGGCACAAACTGTGCAGCAAGAGAGCAATGTAAGACCAGAGGGGTGGTGGAGATGAGGTGTCATTTAGTGTCATTCTTTAGAACCACTCACTTTATGGTTGACAGCAGGCTGACAGTCCTCCAGTCGCACACCGAAAGCTTTTGGACTGTCTGTCTTCTTGGCTTTCTTCATGATGTTGATTCCCCACAACGCCTTGTTGTCATCTGAGTGAAAACAAACACACACACACAGGATGAGGACACATGTACAGTAAATGTAACACTTGCTCTTTATTTATGCTAAATGAATACCTGTAGAGTAACCTGACTTAACATATTTAGTATCAATAGATATAATAACAACATCATGTACAGCAATAGATGTTACAATCGAAGTCTTTGCTGGTTCACTGACGTAAACTGTTGCTGCAACATCAGACTATGGGACAAATGACAACTGTGACGTGATGGTGACAGTGAAATCAGGGTAATCAATCAGGAAATGACACCCACCAGTCCTGGAGGATCGGTTCAGTGAAGTGTTATCGGTCTTAGCCAGTAGGAAGGGGGGCATCATGCGATGGGCTCTTGGGGAGGAGTCCGTCTTGTTACCTGTCAAACTGCATGAAGACTCAGGTAAACTCATTGGTTCATTTTTTTCAACTCTGAGTCTTCAAAACGATCTGAGTTCAATTTATTGTTTCTGACAATCTTATATTCAAAAGGTTAGAAAGGTTTTATCACAGACATAAGGAACCTAAATATAACCCACAATACAGACCTGTGTTTTCTGTAGTCATTTAGTTTTTTGTTGATGAGAGCTTGTCTTGAAAAACCAATCTCCTAAAAGAAATTAATAGAATTAGTGAAAATAACAATGCAAGTGGAGTGTGTGTGTGTGTATACTAGATATGAACCTCGTTGTCGGTTTTGCTGTTTTCCCTGATAACCCGGATCCAGGCCAGCATGTCATCTCTGTCCTCAGCCTGCAGCAGGTACTCACAGAAGTCTTGCGTGGTCAACCTTAGGGTGTGCTTACGCTTGGTCTCACTGTAGGCGATGTCAATCAGGCAACCGCGGATGCTGATTGGGGGATGTTCATCTTGACAGGGGCCTGCGCCTGCCCCGTGAAGCACCGCCTCTCGCTTGTCCTTGTAGAGAAAGAGCGAGTGGGAACGCAGCACAGAGAAGACTCGCTTCCATGGCCGCATGCCACCACCAACTTTCTACAGAGATAAGACAGAAAAAGACTTAGGCCAATATGTAATGAATGTGGGACAGGAAGGTGGTCTAGTTGTACTGTTACAGTACACATAACACAGCATTGTGTCTGGAAATACTATATAAAGCTTTGTCTGACTAGCTACAGTCACTTGCTACCTGTACCTGTAGTAAGCTAGTGTATCACTGGACCACAGTGTGTTATACCTTTCCCTTCTCTGTAAGGATCTGTTTGTAGTGCAGCCAACCCTCCTTTCGAACATCACTGAAGGTGATGGTTCCCAGTTCAGAGGTGGAGTGGCGCTTGGACCGGGCCTCCTCCTGAGCTCGTAGGCTCTCTAGAGACTGAAACACAGTTTGTGTTTATTAAGGTATGCTGTTCACTTGGTTGTTGGAACTGCAATGTACACATGCATATTTTACATACAGTCTAACAACTATAACAACTCACTCCATCAGTGAAAAAACTCTTGACTCTTTTTGGCAGCTTGCTGTGGAACAGAGAGCACACAGGTTACAAAAACAGCACCACTCATCAATGACTGTGCTTAGTGTACACAAAATGCTGTATATGATGCATTAAGATTCATCTAGGCACTGCAGACGTCTTTGAAAAGAAAGCAGCTCTACGTGGGTTTCTGACTTACGAGAAGACTCGGCCTTCCTCCCTGAAGGTATTGAGGCCTTCATCACATGATTTGGATCTCTCCGTGGTGATGGCTAGCAGGTAGGATGACCTCCGACCTTTAATGCTGCCTGAGGAGGCAAAGTCAGTAAATAAGAGACAGGAGAGGAAATAAAACATACCATAGTATAGGGCATTAGCCAGGTGGATGAATTAAGAGGGTTACACAATCACGTAAAAAAACTGAATGCAAAACACATGCATGCTACATTTAAAAACAGGAAGCCATTTCTTTGTTCGTGCAATGATCTGCATCTGCATAACAACAGCAGCGTGTGTGAGGAAAACTCACTGCAGTCCTGAGAACGAAGTCGAACAAGGGGGGAGATGGAGGAAAAAGTGGGGGAGACAGACATGGAAGTGAGGGTGGCCATAGTTGAGGCATGGGAACTGGACACCACAGAACAGGCTGGTACATAGCAGGCTTGTAGGTCAGTACTAGGAGTGGTGGGTTCATCTGCAAGGTTGTCATCACAGGTGATCGATAGAAAGCGTGAGAGGTGAGGGACAAACAAAGACAAGACAAAAACACTTTCCACAGGTAGGGAACCGGTTGTTAAAACAGTTAAATCGATCTAAGGCAGATACATGGACAAATGTAAAACACAACATTTTTGGACACTAGTTACACAGTGGCCTAAGCAAAACGTGAGAAACACGGAAGGAGAGAGGACGAGAGAGAAAGAGAGAGAGGGCGAAGCATGGCATGAACCATCCTGATAATGGATACTATGCTTATGTAGTGCTATACTAGTACTATGCAACACTGTTATCGTATGATGGTGAGATAGGTAAGACCGCTGAGAACTAATATACTGTGTTTGACTGGTTTACAACAAATGCTGCTTCTCTTCACTCTGATACATGAGCATGAATGTCGTGTGGGTCTATATGTCAACACCTGACACGCAAGTTTCTGATTGAATAATGTGAGTGTTTTTATGCAGAGGATTGAGAGTAAAGATCAGACAGGCCATTGGTGTGTTTTACTGCTGGGGTGTTGTTACACAGTATCTTGACAAGTGACATGACAGTGACTGATATATAAGGTTTCGTGCTGCGTAGTGATGACTTTGCAGCTGTCAAGCATCATTACATTTGACACACAGCACAGCAGCAGTTTCGGAATGTCCACTGATGTTGATGTGAGTAGTCCTGTATTGATGTTTTGTTGTGTACATCTTTTACTAAATGCTAATCCTAAACCTAAACCTAAAACTAAGTGTGTTTTTAAAGGCTCACCTAAACCTTTGCAGTAAATATTTCAAAGCTCTGCAGCAACAGATGCAGTAATGTGGCAATCTATAACACTAACACTAACACATACTCAAACATGTATTTAAATCATACACTACTTGTGTAAGCTACAGAGGAAGGACCACTAACCTATGAAGGGGATAGAGGACAGAGAATCAAACGCATGCTCAGCCAGGCTACCATTGGTCCGACGGTTGGTGCCAGGCCCCACAGACACGGGAGACGGGGTCCCTTGTGAAGGTGTCCGACCAGGGGGCTCAGGTGACTCCACGGGGGTGGTGTAATGGGGATGTTGAATAGCCTGAACAGGGGTCCGGCGGCTTGAAGGAGGTTTCTGTCTCAGAACCACCTCTTGCTTCACGATTATGACCTCCCTGTTATCACCCAGCTGGACTCGGTCGTCCTCTGATGCAGACAGCGCAGGCGTAGACTGGGGCCTGGGTACCACTCCTCCATCACTCTCTGCAGGGATGGCCCTGCTGCTGGGGCTCTTGCTGAGGTGGGGGCCGCTGTAGGTTGGCTCTCTAAATGAGTGTGCTTGCTGGAGGAGGTGACCAGCTTTGCGAGAGAAGGAAGGACTGTAACTTTTGTAGCCCATTGGCTCCTCCTCTCTTACTCGCCTTGTCTGGGGTTCAGCCACCTGCTGTCCTGACTGCCTGCCACTGGGAGGCACTGGGGAGGAGGTTGAGACAGGAGATGTTACTGGTTGGTGCGGATGGGCCCCTGAGGTTTTCTGGTCTTTCGGCTTGCTAATTTTGGTCATTTGAGGGCTTTGGGAGATGTGTTCATAGCGTGGTGAGACCAGTGCTGAGGCTTGGGCCAGGGTTTCCACAGAGCGCCCATAGTTGTGCTCGTACTCTGCATAGGCTGCCAGCAGGCTCTCTGAGCACGACCTGCTTCCTGGTCCTGGTATGCTACTCCAGCCCCCTAGCCAATGGGAGTCATGGGAGGTAGCAGCTGCCTGGTGGTGGTGCATTAAGGTTTCTCTTCTGCGTTGTTCTGCAGTGGATGCACTTACAGTCGGAGGTCTAGGGCCAAGAGCCAAACCTAGCCCCAGCTCTGCTAAACGATCCTGAGAAATACTGCGATCGCGAGGAGACATGCGCTCTGCTGCCTCAGCCTGGCTGTAATACCAGTCTGACAGAGCCTGGTGGCAGAGGGAGCCTGCGTGACCGCGCGCAGAGGCCGGCAGGCTGCTCTTCCTCGGCGGAGGCAGAGTTGCGGAGGCAATGGCGGCATTGTGGTTAGCAAAGTGAAAGTCCAGCGCGCTGATGGCTGAAGAGGAGCGGCCGCGGTGCCACCCAGGGGGGGCAAAGTTGCCGCTGGAATCCTCAGGAGTGGGGTTGGAGGCAGCAGGGAGGTGGTTGTCCAGTGGGGACGTGGTGGGG
Organism: Betta splendens; assembly: GCF_900634795.4. Lineage (NCBI taxonomy): Eukaryota > Metazoa > Chordata > Actinopteri > Anabantiformes > Osphronemidae > Betta > Betta splendens. The sequence continues at coordinate 8,284,261 of NC_040898.2, read as the reverse complement.
CCAGAGCGGCACTGCCAGTTGTCAACGGGGCTCTGGAGGCTCTGGCTGGATTGTGGCGCGGCGGAGCTGGGCTTAGTTAAAGTATAACAGAGTGGTGGAGGCTCAGGGAGGTTCTGGGCCTCACCTGCATATGGCTTATTGCCTTTTAGGTAAGCATCTTGGGAGTATGCCTGTGGAAAAAGTGGTTAAGATTAGGGCATGATGTCAGAGAAAACAAAGGATAAAAAGATGGAAGGAACAGCAAGGGCAGTGAGGCACATTCAGTGTCACCATGCAGCTATTAAGTGTTCTTTGTTGTATTATAAAACCTTTATTCTTATTGTACACCCAACACTAATCGTAGCATGTATAGACGACTGTTTTTAAGTTTATTGAGCTCTACGTTGATGTATTTGCCCTAGCTAAATGATTCATAAAGTATCAAGGTGAGGAGAAGGAAAGAAGAGAAAATAGAAGAGCGATAATACTCACACTTACCAACTGCAACACATCCTCATTTTTTGGCATAATAGAAAGCTCCAGAATGTTTTCACTACAAAAAAAGGCCAGAATATATGAACAATACAAACGACAGGTCAAATATGACATAATATCCATAAAGACTAGTCTCTCACCTGTTCTGGATGAGCGCAATCACCTGAGAGTAAGTTTTTCCCAGAATGCTTTCCCCATTCACCTTCACCAACCTGTCCCCTGGAGTAAACAAAATGATTTCCCCATTTTTATAACACATTAAACTCCATCATGCCTATTACGTAATGTCCCTAAACATCAACACACATGTTGCAGTGCTGTGTTTTTATGCATTCCCCTCTACTTCTGTATACCTGTGCACAGTCCAGCTTGTTGGGCAGGCCCATTTTCTTTGACACTCTTCACAAAGATGGTGTCCATTGGCTCCAAACGAGACTGCTGAGACACTGCTTAAACACAGACACGCAGAATTCAGCAAAACTCTACTGGAGTGAAAGAAACAAACATAGTCCACAAATTCAAATCAGCTCTTCCTACAGAGTAAACGTTCCCTTTGTACATGCAGTTTTTGTTATAAAAATACAATAGTCTATCAAATGAGATCCCTAATATCTAGACTGTTGCAATGTCTTGCTGATAAAGTTATTAGAAACACAAATCTTAAAAAAAAATCACCTTTCCCAAGTGCATTTCCATTCTCTTCATCCTGAAGGACAAACACAAGGCAGACTTTAGAGGAGGGGACCACAGGGAGGCGCTGCTTGGCTCATATGGAACCCAGCCCTCTACTCAAGATTGACTGACTCATTTGTGTGCCTATTTGACTCTGTCACAGATTCACAGAGTATTCTGCTTCTACCAGATAAAGAAATTAGACAGTCTAATAACATTAGGTGATAACAATAACTAGCAAGTCACATTTTCTTTGGTCGGGTTACGACCAGACAGCCCACTCACCTTGAGAATGTGAAGGGAAGACTCTGGCGGATAGACAATGAAGTGACGCAAAGTGAAGCCGAATCCTTGGGAATTCTTCTGAAGGAAAATGGTCCGCAGGCCCTTCCACGAAATGCCCTCCACCTCACCCAATGACAGCGGACGGCGTCTGTTCTCGTTAGATGACACCATGCCATCCCTTCGCCCTTTAGCCTGTCATGGAGAAAGGATTAAAAAATGGTTGTAATAAATAACACCTAACATTCCTCTTAACCAAAAGAGAAGAAAGCAACACCAACAAAACTCTACCATCTGAGTCTTGTCTCATGTACATCTCAGATCTCATTCATTCCTGGTGCCTTTGCAGTTCTGCGTGCGACTGAGCGATCCATTCTAAGTTAAATATATTTAATAGGAAGTGTGCGTGGGTAGATGTGGTCAAGTCACCGAAGTAGCTGCCCATAGCCAATCAGAGCAGAATTCCACCGATGCCAGGAATTTCTCTAATACTTCCTCTCTTCAAGAAGGAAACCTACAATCACATTTATCACAGTCACCCAACAATGGCTGAGGTAAAAACATAGACCATCTATGAATAACTGGCACGGAACAATTGGAACCTATTAGAGCTCATAAATACAGAGGTGGAAAAATAGATGAACAATGGACAAAGGCAGCACACACCTTCACAGGGTATGACTAACAGCATCCCCTGGCAGAGATTTACTTTTGTATCAGCACAGGAGTTTATTGAAATGTTTTTGAATTGGCTAAATATGAGCTTTTTAGTAACGTAACTAACTGTAATAGTTGGTATTTGTAGCCCTAGGTGTGACATAACTAGGCCTCCTGTACTGTAATGTACGTCAATGCTTTGTTGCGCGTTTTGTGTTATATTGTAAATGTAAATACTAGCTACAACTAACAGTGTAATGCCATTTTACTCCTCGACTAGATTCACAGAATCACCATACAGAGAGGGCTGTTAATCCCTTCGACAAACTGACATACATCACATTATTAAAAGTAAACCCCCTTCAACCAGACTCCAGCCAGTTAAAAAAACAACAGGATGACTGTGTCCTTCAAAGGTGTGATTTAGGGAAACCTCCGCCTCTAAGAATAGTTTCAAGGAGAGTAGGGTGGAGACGCACTAGTTTCCAGAGGAAAGCCAGTCAGCTCAGATTCATTTCATCTTCCCACAAACAACAACATATACAGCATATGTCAGCTGCCACATACTAACTCATCACAGTCTATGCCTGACCAGTTTGCATATCGTTCCAGTTTTTCCTGGACTAGCCTTTTTTATTTTGCTCATGTTGAATGTTAAACACTTATTGAGCATCAAAATAATTTAGTACAGTAGCTGTGGTCATCTGACAATCAGAACACAGTAAAATGAGCTGTACTGAGAGTGACAAAAGGAAAAAAAAAACTAATCCAAACTGCAGGGAGATCAAATAATGCAAACTGACAGATACTCACACACAACGTGTAAACTACAGGCTGAACTACAACACACTCTCTCTCTCCCATCACACACAGACCACAAGCGTTGTGTGTTGACAGGAGTGTGATTTTTGACTTCAATCTGAACAGATGATAAACAGTTAAGGCAAAACCCTACACAATCCCACGTCAACGTCCACATCCACACAGATTTTATATAAAACTACACACGATGCAGTGGGAGCGTCAGCATCATCTCCTTCCCCTCAACCACACAACAGGCCTCCTCAGCGCTACATTGCATAACACCTAGAGGAGGCGCCGAGGCATGGCACGAACACACACACACACACACACACACACACACACACACACACACACACACACACACACACACACACACACACACACACACACACACACACACACACACACACACACACACACACAGTGCTAAATCTACTCCTAGACAGTAGGCGGTGACAGGTTGGTAATGGCCATTTGACTCTTCGGCCATTATTAAATTTGCTTCTGACATTTTCCGCAGAGATACTAACACTTACACCACTTAATCAAACCAGCATAGAGTACAATGTTCTGATAAGGGCAGATACAAGGTTAGATAGGAAAGGTTAAAGCACACCTGTCCACTTCAAATTACCCAGAAGATAAGAACCTACTGTATTAGTCCACAGCAAGCATGGCTGTTTTTCACACAGTGTTAGTCAACATTGTATTAGTTTTTGCTCACATTTGATGGTATTTCCAGACTACTCAAATTAATCTTAGGTTTATTATTTATCTATCCCACCAAATTTTAAATAAGGAAAAAGACATCCTGGCAGTTACAGGCCAAAGTGACACTTTCCTTTCTTACCCAGGATAATCGATGTCGCTGTATGAGCCTCCGGGAGCCCCGTCTTCTTGGTGACGCAATGGGGGTCAGCCGGGGTGAGGCATGGGGTGAAACACTCCGTAAAACCGCCAGCCAGATACAGCGAGGTTCGGCATCGCTACAGTCCACCCCGACAGAACACTGAAACCGCCACTCGTGGCCCGACGGAGCTGGTGCAACGCCCGACACCCTCAGCATAGTGAAGCATCGCCACATTCACATGCTCTGATGCTGAACACGGAAACGGCACTAACCCAACGCCAGGGGTGAAAAAGCCTCCGATCATACAACCGCTACAGCCAGTCACATTTTTTACAATCACTGCCTGACTCGCTGCAGTGAGGGAAGATCAATGCGAAACACGCGATATGTCAACTACTCCAGCATCACAATCAGCTCGTACGACACATCTTGAGTGTGTTAATTTGGGATTCTTTAGCTTGAGAACTTCATGATTTCAGTAAATCATCAGTTAGTTTCATTGTTTCAAAGACAGATTGAAGCCAAGATGTCAGTCAATGCCAATGAAAGCACAGTTTCTGGTAGGACTTCATTAGTCGTATTTTGCTCAGTGTACATTATCTTAAGCCTCTGCTATTTTTTTCTAATCTGGGTTTGATGTGAAATTTAAGGCAAATCTAATGACAGACATTTTATAAATCTCAGCTTCTTTTGCCTTCTCTCACCTTTAATTTAGCCTGTTTCACGATTTTTGATAAATTCAGCTCTGATAGCATCCTTGCATTTTGAAAGGGGAATAGCATCAGTCCCACGGTTAGGTGACAAGACTATTCCTCTCCAATTTCAACTAGTCCTCTTCAAAGATTTCATAACAGCAATGACCCCGTGTCCAAAAAAGCATAACCATTTCAGTAAAGTGGTGGTTTGTTGCTGCCATGTGATTTGGCTTAAATTTAGGGCTTGTCTCTGTATTCTGGAAACAAATCCATCGCGGAGCAGTTGAATTCTCTTCCCGGACCAGATGAGTTGAGTCTACAGTCAAATGATTTTAAAAATGAAAACAATCCCACGCTGCTGCTGAGAGATCCACTGTATCACCGCTCCATTCTGGCACTGTAGTGCACAATTGGCTGTGGCTGGCTATCTTTCTTGCTGTCTAAGTATAGTCCTCTCTCCTCTCAACCATGCCTCTCTCTCTCTCTCTCTTCCCATTCTCTCCCTTTGCCTTAGGTCTAATTTGCTGACATCCCCGTGCTCTCTCTCTCTTTTGCTCTCGCTCAGTCACATTCCTCTCATCCTTTCGTCCAGCCCATTGGTTGAGCAGAAATCCATGTTACTCTCTCCCTGTCTGTGCTGGGTGTCCCTGTCTGCTCTGTTTAGACTCACGACCTGCTGGCTGATGTTATTTGTGCCCAACAAACATTATAAATTATTTGTGTAAATACACTAAAAATATACAGCACAGGCTTATTAAAGTGAGATGAGAAAAAGCTAACCTGGCCTTTTACAAGTTGTCTTTGGCCACACGGGACCTGATCTTATTGAAAATGAATGTGTTCTAGAGTCATTATCATTTATTCAGGTAGATGAAGTAGCATTTTTATACAAATCAGGATATGTATGATTATTCATGTGATATATATTATATATCTACTGTATACTGTTTTTATCAAATCCAGTTTTAGTGTAAATGAATATTGGTTAATATGTCTGTTAGAGCTTTGATGATTAGGTATGTCACTGCCATTTCACAACATACTTAACAGCATTAAAAATAATATAAGTCATTATGAAACAGGTCAGAACTATTGGTCTTTGCAAAAAATATAGATTTGTTCAGCAATTGCTAATAAATAAAACAGAAAAAAATGATTATACACAATATACAGTATACACAATAAGTGCTCTAAATATATATGTGCATACGTATAAGTAACTAAGACGGTGGAAGACGATTATAAGCCTGTTGTCAGCCTGCATAAAAAACTGTGAATGTCAGACTGTGTGTGCACGTGTCCATCCTCCGCTCGCCCTCCACAGTGGCCCTAGTTTTGCAGTCAGCCACTCAGTCTTCTTTAACAGTGACAACTGATAACAGCTAAAATGACACAGTAAGAGAAAAGGGAAGTGAAGATAAAGAAGCAGCAGTGGGATATAGAGACGTTAAAAAAGGCTGACATCATGAAAACATCTTCCGCTGCTTCTCTAATCTTCTGTCCTCTTATGGTCTTTAATTCCCTTACTCCTTTCTACTCATTTTACTTGCATAATTTATCCCTTTCATTCTGTGTATTACAGGTTTTAAAGTAAATCCTCACTATTTAATTTTATTTACCCAGGCTGGAAGTGTAAACCTTTGGAAAAGCACCAATCAGCGTATTTTAAAGTGTTTTCTTAACTGTGAGGATTCATGCCAGAATAAAAATAACATAATGATGTGAGTCAGAGGAGAATATGCATCTGTTCCGCCCGTATCCTTTACGCCTCGAGTATGAGGGCAGCAAAGCACATGATGCTTGATGATGGATGCTTCTATCCAAATCTCTATGCAGTTCCCTTCATGCTACAAAAATAAAACCCCACTAAGATGACACATATAATAAGATAAGTAATGAAATGTGTGTATTTATTTATTGGATCAACAAAGACAAGGCATATCAGTGAAAGGGGAGGAATATAGCGCAGGAAACAGGATGTAGCTGGAGAACGTGTGATGCTACCTAAAGAGACAGCACACCACCTTTGGGTCAAAGTCTTTACAATCCCCAGTGAATCCCCAGAATGTGAGGAAGGCAGAGGAGAACACAGCAGATACCAATGGAGACGAGAAACGGCAACTGAACTTTATCGCCTGCTTGTGGAATTCTACCCTCTGCTGGACATGAATCTAGAACCAGGTCAAGCCTTATGTATGGTTAGTATGGGTGGACAGGTGGATAAACGCAGGGACTTCTGCGAATTTGACTGTGAGGAAACTCCATCCTCCACTAAAGTAGTCTACTGAAGATACTTCATGTATGCTTTATTATAAATGCTGGAGCAAATGCATTTATAGTCTAACCACATTAAAAGTAGTTCATAACAGGACGACTGCAAATGTTAGCTTTTCATCATTAACTGGTTAAGCTCAGTTTTACCTCTCGCTCTGTGACAGCTGGGAAAGCCTCCAGCAACCTGCCTTATCCTGGCAAGAATAAGCAATTAGAATAGACAGACAGATGGACTGAACTCTCAAATATTAGGGAAGTTTTGATTTTGCATCTTTATCATTACATTATAACAAATAAATTACTTTCAAGTCTTATCTGATACTTAGAAAGAAAGAAATATTATCTGATTATTATCTATAAAAAACGTTGCAATAATGGAGTAGTTAAATTGATTTCAGTATTTTTTGTTTTGAGGCCGCTACTGTATATGTGGTTTCTGCTTTTGTGCACCCCCCCCCCATTCTTTGGTAAAACAAATTCAGCCACTTCAGTTACATAAGCTGTAAACTTATAACTAGTCCGCAGTTGGGATCAAGTGAGTACTTAAGTCTAGAGAGGGAGTGAACAAGAGGATGAGTGGGAAGAAGAACAAAGCAGAGAGCAATGTAAATAGAGATCTGTCAGCCAGAATCTCAGTCTAAAAGAAGACGCAGACAGAGAGAGGGAGGGAGGGAGGATGAAAGGCCAGTATGAAACACCCACTAAGACCTGAGAGGAGCACAGAGAAGACTAGATAGCCCCTGTAAGAAAGAGAGTCAAGAATCAAATCATGTCACAGAGGCACGGTGAAGTGTGCAAGGAGCCATGAGAAATGAAAGTCAATAGAGGAAAGCAAAACGACAGTTGCATTAATGGACTGAAATGATAGAAGACGTTTTTTATACTTCATACTACAGAAACAATAATCATTTTAATCATTGATCAACACCAACATATCTCAGTATTACTGTGCTGGAAAGTACTAATCAGTATTTGAGGGATTAGAGTTGACATCATCATTTTAAACACTAGTATGATATGTAATATCATAACCAAAGTTGATAGAAGATACCTAATTTAATGCCTTTCTAGATCCTTAGGTTTATTCTCCATAACACATCTCTCTCTAAATGACCTGCCCAACTGTGACTGTGTCCTTCAGTTAATGGACAGAGGCTTAATAGAGCCTTATCTCTGAGGACAGCTGCTTCCTTCAGCTGAAAGAAAGGTTTCATTCAGAGTGAAGCAGAAAACAAGTTAAACAATGAGCTCAAAGAAGCTAACGTGACATAAATTATGTAACATTCATTTAGCAGATGCTTTTGTCTAACACACCTTAGAATAAGTGCATTTAAACAAAGCTTAGACCATTGAAGGTGTATGTCTTTGTATGAATGACTACATGTTCACTGCTACAGAAAAGAGTTGTTGAAGATGCTTCATACATGAGTCTGTTCTAAACAATAGTTTATACTACACGTGAATAAATAATTTTTATGAATGCTCTGTTTTGGGTGAGCTTTCATTCTGACATTATTGCATTCATTGTAAGACAGCTCTCATGAACGCTACTATTTCCGGAGGCTGAGGGACAGAGGGAATATACAAGGTCAGAACAAATAGAGGGATAAAGAGGAGGTTGGAGCTGATGACACCAGCCAAAGTCACAATCACAGCAGTGGAGCACACTGAATAGAGACACTGGAACCCATGGGACAGGTCAGTGAGCCAAACAGCACACAACACACATGCTTAACTTTGAAATCACACTAGCTTTATAGGTCATGACTGCATGTGAACACTCTCCCTCATTTGAAATCCTCTAACCTGTTACAGCTCAATAGGAACACCGTTGACATTGAGCATTTCACTCATCAACCCATAGGAACAGGCTACTTTGCCACCAACATATTTATAATATAGAAATAATGTAATTTAAAAAAACAAAAAAAGGGACCACCTACAGTGAATGCCCGGAAGCCATCACACACATGCACACATTAAGCAGGCGACAACAATTCATTTATGTTCATTCTACTTTACAGCCATGAGTGGGCAGTACTGCATTTAAGATGTTCACTGACAGTAATGAACTGCATTTAAGAATTTACGAACGAAAAAAACACTCAACAGTTATTATCTCTTCTTAATATTTTAGTTTTTAATTTGCCTCTCTTATAAAGAGTAAACATTTTTAAAGTAACATTTTAGCCGATGAAACAAAATAAGCAATATGAAAGAAACTCATACAAATTCCAGGTGTGGATAAGAGAAAAGGCTGTTAGTGTGTTTTTCTTGTCTTTTGAACATGATGCTAAACTGTTGAGATGTTAAATGTTTGGCCTGTAAGTGATAAATACATAAAGGCACTGACCGAAACATACTAACGTGAGTATGATTACACCCGATTGGACGCGTAGATGAGGAGAAGCACATGCACACTGATGAATCAGAGAGAAGCTCTCCAACTGACCTATTTTTAGTCAACTGTGAAAATTGTTCCGAGCTAAAAATAATATCATTTTTCTTTGATTGTTTCCATTTGAGACACAGCAGCTCTGCCCAGGGTGGGCTACAGTACATAACTCATTTAAACAGCCATTCAACTTTTCAGAAACTAAGCAGCCATTTTACTTGGCACTTCCTGAGGCTTAGAAAAATATGTTAGAGACTGGAAGTTACTGAACTAGAGTAATAGTTCTGTCATTATTTTACGTTTTTAATCTGCTGATTATTTTTCTTGATTTATTTTTTAGCTATTTGGCAAAATGGGACAAACACTGTTATTTGATTTAGACCTTGATTAAACCCTAATTATTTAAACAAAACTATCCTGAATCCTAACACTTTACTATTGTTCCTCAGTGGACCAGACAAAATACAGAGAATTTGTAGTTCACACAGAATGTAAAGCCTGTTGAGACTAGTGGTTATTCATACTGATACACACTGATACGAGTATTATTTTCAATAATCCCAATTATAATAACTCGATTCTCAACAGCAATAATAACATCAGTCTTGCCCAGAAGCTGCCAGGTTTGAATGACCAACAAGCTTCACAGTTCAAAAACACGTTTCCTTAAAAAGCGCACTTTTATCATTTCTAATAGTCAGTAAAAATGAAATATAACTTTAAAATGAAGAAAGCAAAGCAAATTCTAAGGTAATCAAATTCTTTTATTGTGCCCTAAAAACAGACTTCTGAGTAACATCAGACTGTTCTGATTCAAGCATGAGCAACTCTGCAGACAGTTTCTTTACTGTTTACTAGCACGGACCCTGGTTCAGCCGGGGTAAATCTGTACGACTATTGTTCCCTTTTGACAGTAGCTCAGTGTCTCTGGAACTGCATTGGGACAAAACACGTCGGCTGTTGATGTGTTCAAAGAACACAACACAGTCAGAAAGGAAGGAAACAACAGCAAAACATGCTAACACACATTGATAACAAGCCCTTTTTCTGATCTGCACATAATCAAAGTGTTCTAGAATAAATGCACATCTGAACCAATGTGCTGTTTACGAAACTAGAGAAAGAATAATCCATGTGCAGACACTTTGTGGCAGGATGATCAGCTCATTTTATCAGCTCGTGTTTTGAATCTGGTAAGCTGCATTAGTTGCTCTGCCTTCCATTGACCTGGCACGTTTGACAGGCCCTTAGTCTATTTTCGGATCTCTGTGTTTTGCTCAGAAACATGTGGAAATGATGAAATCAGTAGGAGGCAGACGGAGCTCCGGGCTTTGATATGCCCCATCTCTGTAACAAACAGCAGAACTGCATTTGGCTGTGTATATACTATGATAACAGTGTTTTGTGCTGCTATGTTTATTACAGTAGTCAGCGTAGTTTGGAGTTCCTCTTGTATAGAAAGATTAAGGTTAAAATGCACCCAGTGTATCCATGACATGCATTATATAATTAAGTATATTTTAAAATATTAAAGTGTAGTATTTGAAATCCAGAAATCATCTCTACACTTTTATGACCACATTTTAAAATCTCATAAGCATTAAAAATCCCAGTGTCACACTGAACTCTGCTTCTTTTATAAATATATTATAAAGTACATTTTCACAAGATAAAAGTTTTGACAGACATTCCTTAGCAGCCCACCTGTTAGAAAAAGAATGGTCCACTGTGTGGAAAGTACTGTAACCCCCACCCCCTACTGTCACACACACACACACACACACACACACACACACACACACACACACACACACACACACACACACACACACACACACACACACACACACACACACACAAGATGCACATGCTCACACATACACAATGGGTTTAGTTGGGAACCATTAACTATCAGAACATTGAGCAGGCCAAGTCTGACCTTTTAACCTTGACCCACACAGTATCTACCTACATCATTCCTCTCATTCACAAACACAAACATACAGTTTAACAGAGATCCATTGTCACACATTTCATAGCAAGACTCACACATAACACACATAACCACCCTCCCTCCCTTTTGCCATTCAGTCAGTCAAGCACACACACACACACACACACACACACACACACACACACACACACACACACACACACACACACACACACACACACACACACACACACACACACACACACTCTCTAATGCATCACACGTAAGCACTTGTTACAGCTGCACCACTTAATCATTGTGATAGGGAAAGTCACTTAGCGATATTGCAGAACTTCTATTAGTGGATAGACACAACAACCAGAGCTGGAGCCTGGCATTCATTAACTCCTGAGTAAAAAACATTCACATTAAAAACATAAAGCAGTCGTTGCAGCCAGCAAACTGAATATACTCCTCTGTTTGTCGTCAGTACTGGTAAAACGGTGTGAGCACTGGGCTAATCCCAGTGCACGTAGAAGCATTTGACAGATTGTCACGTCCACCTCTACGAATGCAGATTCATGTACCTCAGCTGCAGCGTTCGCTATGGATGGAATGGAAGAAAACACAGTGTGCTGGAGAAATACTGCTGGTTTGCTCAGGCTCACATGAAGGGAAACTCATTACCCTTAACTGCAGATGAAGGGAAGAGCTCGGAGGCCTGTTGCAGGACATATAAGGCGAGATGAGTCTGCTCCACTGAACTCACAGAATCTCACAGAGTGGGGAAACAGTGTGGGCATTACAGGCATAAATAAGTCACACATGAGAAGCATTCGACTACATGGGCTGCTATTAGACAAAATCAAGATGCAACTTGGGCTTCTGATTTGCAGCAGGATCAGCAGAGCATCACGCATGAGAGTGATGATACCCTGTCTATGACAGACCCACGCCGTAGTAAACTGATCAGAGAAAGGAAGTCATACGCCTAGAGTGGAGAACATTGTGCTGTAAAATGTGGGTAATGCAAGAAAAATGTCTAGTGATGATTGGTAACAAGTTCGTCCCCACTAAATGAATACCAACGACTACAATGTGCCCTCTGTTCTGGACTGTGCATATGTGGGCTGCCATATGGAAATACATTCCAGCTCAGTTTCTTATTGTCTACTGCCCACCCACCCATACTTCATCTCTGCAGTTTGCAGGGTGGGGGGTGGGCTCCAAACGGGCACGGCGAAAGTATGCGCCACATTTCCCAATATCACGCTAAAACAAGCACGTTAGTTACAGAATCCAGCAAACGGGTTGCTGCTGAATGCTTTGCTCTTGTGTCGCATGCATCGCCGCCGGTATCTGGTCTGAACCAGCATGGAGCGATCACTTATTCATTCACATATGTTATATGGATGAACAGCCTGCAGCTCGCACTTTTGTGTTAAGCGGGTTGCATGAGACCCTGACAGGTCCGTAAACTGTACGTGTTTTCTGCAGACCCGCATCTCTCCAGACTCGGATCGTTCGTCATACAGCAGACAGGTGCAAACGCAGTCTGCGGACGTGGAGCGTGTTACCGGACGACACCGTGACGCGCTGAGGTACAGTATGAAAGTAAGAAAGCAGCGCAATCATGTAGTGTCCGGCAACGTGCGGGCTTTGTATGAGACGCCCAGGTTCTGTTTAATAGAAAATGACGTAAATGATTTAAACAAGTTAGCTAACACAGAACGCACGTAAAGGCTAATGGACTGATTAGCATCTCCAAATATAAGGTTTTGAAGGTTGACAACAAGGAAAAACACTTTAAAGGTTAAAAGGACGCAACTTTAACTTCTATTTAATTCAATTCAATTAAAGCGGTCATACTTTGGGTCGCAGCACAGAGGAGTTATTCAGTTTGAACTTACTTCAGCGTCTGAGTGAGGAGGAATCCCAACAAGGCAAAAAGCAACTCCATTCATCGGGTTCGCGGCGTGTCGTCGGCGTCAAGCGGCGCAGAAACGGGTTAAAACTGCTTTTCTGTCCACATTGTTCAGCTTCGCCGTGTCTCCCGAGTGTTGTGCTTGGTAGCGAGTTCGGGGCTGCGTAAACGCGCGAGCGCTCCTTCTCTCCCTCTGTCCGGCGTCAACGGTCCCGCTACGAGCTGCGTCACGCGCCATAGCCGCGCACGTGCGGAGCGGAAACGGGGCAGATTGGTCACAAAAATAAAAGCATGGAGCAGTTTAAAACTACTGTATCTAACCTGATATTTACTTAAATACGTTCACACATCCCAATATATATTATATATAATATAATTTGAGCAGTCCAAATAAACGTTTTGCAAAATTGTGCCAAGGGCTGTGATTGTAACAGCTAAATTGTACATTTATCATCATAGAATTGATTTATTTTGTAATTGTAAACTTTTATTTTCAAAGACATAGTAACATAGTAAGCTCGTTGTCGCGCGCTTGATGAAGGTCCTGACTGCAGAATGATGCCAGCTGGGCCCATCCAAACACAACAAAAAGGTGTGGCCGCAGCAATCAGAACTATACAATGGTGACGTCATGCAGTGTGTTTAAGACCTGCCAGCAAATGGTTACATTGTTTTTTTTTGTATGACCCCGCCCCCTGTGGCACATTTGCATACCGATCACAGGTTATCACTGTGAGTTTGTATGCTGTGACACTTTCTCTAACTTTGTTACTTAAATCATTTTTTAAAAAAGTGTCTGTTTGTGTGTGCAATATAGGGGTGCGTGTGCAGCGCTTCCTCTGTCCCTGAATGCAGCATCAGCAGTGGGGCTGTGTCTCACTCCACAGATTACAACACGCATACACACAGATTATATAATAGCATGGAATCAAATCATAGTGCATAAAGAAAGAAAGAGCAAAAGACTGAAACAGTGAATGTACGTCTCACACACCCTCTGCTGGCCAGTAGCCGCATGTGTGACATAAATGAAAATCTAAATAATTTATATGTTTCTCTATGATCCCATCAAGACATTGTGCACTGATGTGAACAAACCATGCAGTTTGTCATTGGTGACTATTTTAAAGGGAAAATGTAATGCACAAATAAATCTAAAATTGTGCCAGCATCTGGTTTTTATTATAGTCTTCGATTTAGTCTAATCACTGTCCTCCCTCAACATAAAATCACAAGAAAGATTTTCACCTCTCTAACATACAACACACATTCAATCAGTTCTCACTTTTTTTTCCTGCTCTGTTGGGTCAGTGTTTGTCTTTTTAAAAGTTGAACAAAACAACAAATAGAAACAGTTTGGGGATTTATTAGAATTACATTATCTGATCTTCCATTAGAAGAGATTAGCTGCTTTGTTGATCCTAAAACATCCAAAGACATTAGCTTCTTCAAAAATGTTTTACACAAAAAAAAAAAATTCAGTCAGGGATACAGCAGTCCTCTGCCCTTTATCCCAACACCCCCACTTCAATAAAAACAAGTCTGATGAGGAGTTAATCTAGATATTGTGTTGGAAAGTGATGATTTTCAGCATGGTGAGGAAGGAGGGGACCTGTGTGTGTGCTGTACATATGTGGAGGCCCTAATCTGGCTTTGTCCTGAAAAGAGTTTCATCCCCTCTGCAGGGGGTCTGTAGAGATGCAGGTTCTGAGTCCTGCCATCATCCCCCAGTCGCTCTCCTCATGTACTTTGTGACCTCCTCCATCCCCTCCCCCTTCAATTAACCCGCTGTTCTTACTCCTGTTTTCAGTGCACCTTTAACATTTGTTTATTCTTAATATCACTATTTACAGAGAAATTAGTAGAAATGGGTGAAGCTTGGTTCAAGGCTGGAGCGTAAATGTAAATGAAAGGATCTTTCAGCCTGTGAATAGTTTTGATTCATGAATTAAGCTTCAATAGTTTGTTGTTAGGTGGTAATAGGTTTGTGTGGTGGTGCCTGACAGCGCAGAGGCTGATGTGTGTGTGCCTGCGTGGTGGGGGAGGGTGGGGGACACACCCATCTGTCTATTTACAGCAGCACTGGGAGATTTTGCTAAACATCTAATCCATGTAATCCTCAGCGAAGCTATGGAGGGAACATGCAGTGGTGCCGGGCGGCCACCAGAGAGCGGGTTGGCTGTGAGCCGCTCGCGAACGGAAGCGTCCGAGCGACTTGTTTCGCCTCACGGGGACCCTAGTAAAGAAGAGAGGAAGTGATGGATGAACGGCCTAAGCTATGCACACACACACACAGGTCTGGCTTGAACTTTTCCCCATGGATGCGCTGCCCCGGCCCGATCAAATGGGAACCTATCATTGAATTAGAGCCGCGCGGCTTCGGGGAGACACTCTATTCCACAGAGCGGTCCACTCGCATTAGTGTCAGCCACTCGCAGCCACAGCAGGACCTCACACTTTCATGTCCTAACTTCATGTGAAAGGAAAAGTTTCACCAAAGTTCACTGGAGATACAATGAGCGAATTGTCTATCTTCCACATCCTTTGAAGGCCAAAAAATGCTTGCTAACACAAGTGGCTGATGATGATGACAGGAAGCAGTCTGCTTTGTTCCATTCATTCAAAGGAGGAATATACTTAATCCCACAGCACATATCAATCCAACAAAGCACAGGCCCACATACCGTTACACAACAGCCTTAATCTGCAGGACTGTAAACCCTACAACCGCTCGGCACACACACATGCGCACTCCTTCGGATTCCATATGATGTGAAAATGAATCCAATCACAATCTGAGTGAATGTTTAACTTCAGGTCGGGCAGCAAACAAGGGGAATGCTCCCATTTGTTCGGTTAAAGGCTGCAGGTGCGCACAGTAGCTACAGCGGAACAGATAAAAGGGGAGCGTGAGCTGAAGACAACTCCGACAGGCAAGTGTTGTTTCCCATTCATGCCACATGTACACATCAGAGGACCCTCGGGGAGATTCACTCTGGAGGAAACCTATTATGAGGGCAGGAGTGAAAACATACACACACTCCACGGACGTGAGGCTTTCATCATTCTATTTAAAGCTCTGACATAGCTGAATGAAGTAGAGCGGAGAACGGGCGGGAGGCTATTGACACACACACACACACACACACACACACACACACACACACACACACACACACACACACACACACACACACACACACAGCCTTTTAAAATACAGGCACACGCATAAACATATATGCATGTTCTCATGTGTGCTTACATGGTCTGTGGCATGAAATGCTTTATTGTTCAGTGACTTTGTGGCAGCTGGAGCGAAATTGTTTGGAAGGAAACCCAAGCGGTGAGGAGAGACACGATGAAAATAAAACCCGAGTCCGCGGGAAACAAAAGCAGAGCCGTCCCAGGGATCGTTTTCATTTCACCACCACATTCCTCGCACATTAAATCAGCAGCGCCAAATTCACCGTATTGTCTGGCGAACTGTGTCTAAACGCCCGAATTCATGGGCAAACAATGAGGAGCAGCTGCTAAAACACTGCCTCTGTGTGTGTGTGTGTGTGTGTGTGTGTGTGTGTGTGTGTGTGTGTGTGTGTGTGTGTGTGTGTGTGTGTGTGTGTGTGTGTGTGTGTGTGTGTGTGTGTGTGTGTGTGTGTGTGATAGATGGTGCTGCTCTTGTATTAGTGAGAGTGGCTGGGGATAGTGGACACCACATTACGTAACTGCAGATACACACACCACACACACACACACACACACACACACACACACACACACACACACACACGCACATACACACACACACACACACACACACACACACACACACACACACACACACACACACACACACACAAGTTCTCATCTCAACTCTGTGTGCAGCAAAAAAACATACAAATGTCAAACTAGGAACATGTAGTCAGAAAGAATGCAGTGGAGCGAAGAAGATGCCCTGAGATTGAGAACAGCTGAGCTTTGTCCCATGTGAGCTATTAAAAAAAAGAGAGCGATGTGACAGCAAATGTTCACTTCTGGAGTATGCTCCTCTGAGGCTGCATCACTGGAAAATTGAAAAACTTATACATTATAAATATATGACATGTAACCTTTTTGCTAAATGTTAGCTGGCTACAATAAAAACCTACGTAGGTGTGAAATATAACCAGCTACTGACTGAAACCGCTGATGCCGAGGAACTGAATGAGCATCGGTAGTGGATTGATGGGAAGAGTTTTTGTTCAGTGAGTCTGGATCACATGAGTCGTGACCATCATCTCCACATTACGGCTGGTTTTGGAGCATATTTCTCCTAAAGATAATAGAAAAACACTAGATGCTAGAGGCCACAGAGGCCTTTGTGCTCATACCCACATTAGGACCCGTCACAGTTTGACCGATGTCACGCAGGACATGAAGAAATGTGATCAAACCGATCTGTGTGGGACATGAAAACATTAGAGGAGCACGCAGTAATGGGGAATTGTCATTATAATTTGTCACCCCCACCCTGTGCTGGTATCTCCTTTGTTGTCCCCTCCCCCTCTGCTGCCCCCCCACACCCGCGTCTTTCCCCTGTCTTCTGCAGAGGCCTGATAACAGGCAGTCTGCTGCTTGCACGTCCATTACAGGCCTGGATGCAAAGATGGATCTGCATCTCAAGTGCGTCTGTGCTCCACACACGCACACGTGCTTCTATTTAGGTGTGTGTTGTTCTCACTGGAACTTTTGCAACAGACTTTTCTCCTCTCAGCTCCCAGCAACTTATTAAACTAAGCTCAGCAGAAGCACGTGGGAAGGACAGAGACCCGAGTGGAGCCTACACGCCGGCCATTAGAGTACACGTGCGCCTAAAAGACGACAGACAGGCCTGGAGGCGTCCATGCTGGACGTCTCAGCTCAGTGAGAGTGGACGCAGGCGACAGCTCATAAAAACCTGTTCCTTCGTTTCGCAGTGAACACAGGATGCATATTTTTAAACATACCTGAAATGCCTCAATTCACGCTATAGTGTGATATATAGCACTTTAGGAAAGATTTATTATGCTCTTGTTTAGTAGAAATAATTCTCACTGAATGAACTCTCGACATTTACATCACTACGTCAAATGTCTCCTGAATTGTTTAATAGTGATATTAATATGAGCGCTCTGACTGTTTATAGCTTAATTAATCTATCATCACAACAGCTCTTTTTCAAACAAACATTCAAGTGATATGTGCCTGAAGTCACTCTCACAAAGCAAATCACTGTTTTCCCGATGAGTCATAACATCGACTACAATAAAAAAGCAAATAATCCAGTGGAATCAAAGCATGTCAGAAATTTCATATAGTATTTTTCCACAGACTTTCATTCTTCCTCCTCAGCCTATTTGCTCCAGTAATTGTGTTTGTCTGGTCACAGGATATCCTGACATTTACACACACACACACACACACACACACACACACACACACACACACACACACACACACACACACACACACACACACACACACACACACACACAATGGAGAAACTCTTTATGCTGCTCAATGCTCCATTAGTGTCTTTAAAGGATACACTGTCCTCTACATCCACACCATAATGACCCCACAGACCTCTCCCTCTTTTTACTTTCTTTCCGTCTGCATCACACAGTGCAAATAGCACACACTCTGTCTCAAATGTACAAAGACTTATCACATACAGTATAAAATAAACTGAATCAAACTCTGCTGAATGCCTTCACATACACAGCCTCCTCTTTGCTCCCAGAGACAGTCCCATGAGTCCAAGGGCTGAAACAGTCTTCAGTGAAACGACTTGAGCGCTAACAAAAAGTGTCTCATCTGACACCTCAGATCCCCCTGCTGGTTCAGTAAAGTGATGAGTCAGGCGTGGCCACTGCAAACACAAACCCAAACCCTAGAGCCTCATACCAGCTGTCAGCGCCCAGAAAGGAGGGAGGACCTCTATCTGCAGAAAGTTGGACTCGCTGCATATTTTCCAAACTGACTATTAAACACAAAGCAGTAGAAGTGTTAGGGTTTGTTTACCTGCTTTGTTTAACGGCTACATCTTGAATTGGCTTTTGCTCTGACTCAGAGATGGACATAGATTCATAACATGGACCCTGGGCCAGAGTCTACATGGGGCCCCTCCAACCAACATACTAGAGTAGATACTGTACTGACACAAACATATTGAATGACATGAGCAAATACACAGACAACCACTCTCTCAAAGTCAGAAATCTGCTTATTCCACTTGGTCCAGAATCAAAAACATTACATGATTTCTCAGTAATGATGTATGTCAGACTCCCAGAATCCTGACTTGTCTTGTTTTCAGGACTGTCAGACTGTAAAGTTGCAGTAATACCTTTAAGCACGTCAGTCTTACACAGTTGCAACTGAAACAAAGCCAATACAAAACAAACATGTGCCTTTGCTTGTATGGCTTCTCTGCGGAACTACAAACTCCTACTGCGATGGCTGTGGTCAACCTGATGCCTGATGCTCAGACAGACGGCGGCACATCAGCCGCTGAGAGCTTGAGTGCGAGTCTCCGTGTGCTCATCCATTTTAATAACTTGTGTTGCAGTAATAGTGGTGGACATGCATTATTGAAGGCGACATGTGCGTGTGGGCGTCCCCTCACCTGGGCCATGGTGTTCAGCTGGACCTCGGCCGGCTCCCGGTCTTCAGCATGGTTTGAGGGACCTCGCGTTGCTTTGTTGTGATGCTGATGGGAATCAAGCGTGAGGGTTCACACACGCACACGCGCACACGCACACACGCACTCAGTGGCTTGCTTCGCTGCCGCGTTCCCAACCTCCGCGCTCACACACATCACGTCCTCCTCCTGCCGTGCTCCCGTGTGACAGCCACGTCCTCTGAGGCGCTCACTCTCCCCGTCCTCGTCCTTCTTTCCACACTCTCCAGTCACAACCTGTGTGCAGCCCTCTATCCTCCTTTACAAACTCACACAGGAGAAAAATCTGTCCGGGCAGACGAGGGGTGTCCCTTCATTCGTCCTGTCTCTATCCGGTCGGTTGTAATCTGGGCTCACTCTGCTCGCTCGCTCGCCCGCTCGCTCGCCCGCTGCCTCTCCTTTTCCTCCTCCTCCCCACGCTTGCTCTGCTCTCTCTCTGGGCTGCGCTCCCTCCCCCTCCTTCCTCCCCATCCTCTAAAAGCCTCCTGCTCTTTTCCCTCGCTTACTGTACATGGCAGCAGTGAGAGACAGAGCGAAGGGGAGGGGTGGAGGGATCACAGTGTGTGGATGTATTACTCGTTGGGCACATAAATCTGTTCGCACATTCACACTGCAGGGAATCACCTTCCATATGGGGGCAAGAAGAAAGTCTCCATGATGTAAATCAGTCCGATTCAGAGTGATAACTACCTAAGGATTAAGTTGGAATTAGTCAAGTAGCAATAATAGCCACCATGAAATAAATATAAATCAGTATAATGTTCTCACAAGTGATGGAACCCTTTGACTGGAAGGTGTATTAGGGTTCTCCCATCAGCTATGATGGACACACAGCTACTGTAAAGTGAGACATCCAAGACCAGCTATTGTTATATGCTGAAAGTGAACCACAATAGACCAATCTCATATTTAACAGCCTAAAGTTAGTAAAATGTGCTTTATGTTTTGACTCATTTTAAAAAAATGTCAAATCTGTGTCTGTTAAGTGGTGTAAAGCAGATTTGCAGGGAAATCTGCAATGTCCAAGTCCAATGCTGGGAATTTAATGTGTCAGTAAAAAGTCAGCAAAAAAAACAAAAGCAACTTCCTTCCTCCACTTCACTTAATGAAGGAATAAAAAGGAAAAAAAATGCAGTTCACACATTTTTTAATAATTTGAAAAGTAAAGTGGATTTAGTCCCTCTTATACTTACTCATCTTTTATTTTAGGGAACACAATCACTCTATGGCAGACAGAGATGGAGAATTAGATGACAGAATTATAAACAATCCAATAATGTAAAATATATATCATACAACATGTCAAAGTGACAGTAAATATTATTTCATATTTATTAAGCCTGGGTGTGATTCGGGTCACGTGTCACGTGGAGCTGATGGAAAGCAGTCAATCACGAAACGGTACAAACATTTTGCCTATGTAATTTTACACATCGTAACACACGTGTACACAGAGTCATTCTATCCTTGAGGAATGAGGAAAAGGACATCCTGTGGTGCTTCCCCTGAGCTGTATAGCTGGAAACTCCCACCCCACAACAACAGGAACGGGCAGGCCGGGTACAGAGGCCCACTGTTCTCCCCTTCACAGATCACTGATTGCTACCGTTGGTTGTTACAGTAGTTTAGTGCTCATGACCAGTAACAGAACCCTCACCTGCCTTTTATGTGTCACTTGACGACTGGTTGTTTAACAGATACCCTCTCTATTGAATTAAGGCTACAGCCCAAAAACGTGACTTTAGCTTTGATTTGAAACCTTTCAGAACTTACTCCAGTAGGGTTGATGTAGTTGATCTATTAATTTACTATTACTATTCATAGATCATCCAGATCTATGCTGTGGAACAAAAAGGTGAGATGTGGACGGAAACTGTGGCAGATGAATGATGCCATCTAGTGTACAATTACATGTGCATCAACCAATGATAATCAACTGTCTGCTGAACTAATGCAGTGGCTTTAGATACGTCAAATTATGTTTTAAACAGTTATATTATATTTATTTATATAAAGAAAGGTCCACATATCCTAATGAAAAATTAAGCTTCATTACATATTTCAGGCAAAACGTGACTAAACCCCATTTTTTTGAAGCCCATAATGCTGTTATGGTGTGGGTGTGGTTAGTTCCTATTATCCAGCGTCACCTAGTCACCTGACTGACTGGTCCCTAGCTTCAAAAAGTCTTTCCATACCTGAGCGCTACCATATCATCATGCAGGTGGATCTGCAGTGAATATTATTTGCCAGAAGAGGGCACTTGACAACTATTTATTACATACAGTGGAAACCACTCAGGGTCAGACTGCAGTAGAAAATAAGTTGATGAGACTTAATTTAATTTGAACAGTACTCCCTTCACTCTGGTCTGACAAAAGGCTCTTCCTCTTCAGGCTGGAGGCTGTCGCTGACCTGGGCCTGGGAGCAACACAAAAAAAACCACACATTTATTTATATATAAGTTTTGTCTTCTTTCCTAGTCAGTGGTTTTCAGGTTGATCCACCATTAAACCTGAACTGTCATAAAATGGTTTTGAAAGTGTCTCTACACAAACACTGACAATAAAAATCATTTAATACCAGTCCTGCCTGTTACTGTTCTCTGGGGTGACAGCAGACCTCACATTTATTTCAACTGACTGCTCATTTCTTCTATACTATCCCTCATGTAACTTCAACCTTATCTGACACACCCTGCATATCCAGCCATTGCATAAACCCGAATCACAACTATATAGCGTAGACCCAGAAGCCTTAATTGACTAAGAAATGTATTTAATGCTTAAACAGCTGATTTTATCTTTACATTTTGATTATACATTTTAGATGTTCCATTCATTTAACGCTAAAGGCTGCTAAACTGACAACAAAGGGACCACAGTATACATTATTTATAAAAATCATCCTGCCATCCTTCAGCTATACCATCTATCCTGTAGGAGGCTGGATCTGGGGGGCAGGGTCTAATCTGAAGTGACTCCACTTGAGAGGCTGGATACACTGTGGATAGGTCAGCAATTTATCAGAGGGCTGACACATATAGACATACAATCGTTCACAGTCCCATTCAGTCCTAAGGGCAACTTAAGAGTCACCGAGCCAACCCGCATTCTAAGGACATGTATTATTCAGAGATGATAAAGTCTGATTTGAAATTTCAGCAGTGCTGCGTGCATTATGGATGTGCTCTGACTTTGTGATGAGCTTTACAGTTCATCTGTACAATGCAACATAAATATCCTAGTTCTTCAGTTACTGTATGTTTAATGCTATAAATTATAAACCCTAATGTATCCAACTATATGCTGTTGAAACAGTTTTAAATCTTTAACTACCACAGCCATATCCTAGACTAAATGGTGGTCAGTCAGTGTCCTCTGTGTCCCCCAACCCTTTGACGGACACAGCTGCTTTTTTTAAAAATCTGCTGGGAGACAGGCTTCCAGCAGAGTCTGAGTACGCGGTTTTACACTATTATGGCTCACTCTCATTATGTCTGTGTATCCATGCAGCCAAAGTCACCTCTTCGTTCTTGTGAATATCAGAGCAGAGGTGAGTGGAAATGCCTTCCTCCAGTGGGCTGAGGGCATCCTGGCAGCCGAACACCTCGATTGTCCTCTGGAACACAGCGTGTTTAATTGTCAGGGAGACAGAATCACTCACATGCACGTGCCTGCGAGCGCAGACGAACACATGGACGTACGCACCTCCATGCTGGTCAGCATCTCCTCTCTGGGTGTGCTGAGGAGAAGTTCGTAGAGTCTGTATTTCTGAAACAAACTGCACAACACAGTCACTTTAATTATTAAAGCCCAAAGAAGTACACAGCTACAAATGCTATACACTTACAATGGACTCCTTAGAAGGTCAGTGTATTTTTATCATCTACACAGTGCATAAATATGCACATTGTTAAAATTAACTCTTAGCAGTAATAATAATAATTATAAATAATAACAAGCACCTGATTCTGTGGGTTTTGAGAGGAACTAAACCCTCCTACAGTGTTTTACAAACGTGCTGTGATAGCTTTCCGCATGTAAAACCAGTTTCTCCAGATTGAACCCAGTCACCATGTCCACCTCCCGCATGCTGTCAGTAATAGCCTGGCTTAGAGATGAAACATGCATGCACACTGGCCGAAGGCGGCTACAGGTGGAGCCGAGCCATCAACCTGTGCCAGCCCATGCTGGGCCTCGGACCAGGTTGGCAGGACTTTACAGCAGATACGCAGCTGTAACTCAGTTGTCTTTGAGCGTGTGAACCTGTATTTGAAGGGTTTTAGGAGGTCGTTACCTATTCTTGACGTAGCTTATGAGCGCTGTGGCTTCTTCTGTGGTAAAACGCGAGCTGGCGTTTTCCTCTGATGCTGGGCTCTGGCATGCAGGAGCTAGGGCTTTAGCAAACTCCATCATGTTCTCCACTAACCCCATCTGTTTCTCTGTAATATACAGTGCACGTGAAGTGTAAATACTTTATATGGTTAAAAAAATACATAACAATTAGGCAAATAATGAGTAGCAGAGGGGCACGGCTGCTGCAGGAGCAGCATCAGGGTTCTACTGGTTAAACTGATCCACTGTCACAATGCCTTTTCGCACATTTAGAAATGATGAGTGTGTGTCTGTATCTCTTCCTCAACCTCGGATGTTGTCCAGGAGCACGTGTAGGACCGCCATGGTAAAGGAGACCTGTGTAGGTGTGAGTCCGGCCTCTTTAGCCCACCAGAACCCGCGCACATAGTAGTCCAGAAGAGCAGCCTCCTTCATACATGTCTGGTGACTGTTAAAACCCAGGATCCTCGTCAGCTCCCTGCGGACAGCGGGGAGCAGGTGTGAGGGAAACCCGTTCCCTGGAACCGGTTCGGTGCTGACAGGTGAGTGAGCAGAGCTAGCTCCACTTACGACTGAACGTCCTCCGCCGTCCCGTGCAGTAGATCTGCGACTTGTTGCTGCGATAGCGCTTCCCACTGAAGTAAGGCCATTTCCTGTTTCTTCCAGAGGAAAGAACAACTAGATAACTTTGTCCAGTTAATTGAAATTATATTACGAAACCCAGTAAGCAAGTAACTAGTCATAAACTCGTAGCAAACTACCCTGAATGCTCTTTACGTCTCACTACGCGTAGCTTCCCGGGGCATGTCAAGCTAACATGTTGCCATGGTAACAACCAATCAAGGGCTCGTCGGGATGTACGGAAAGCCTGATTGGCCAAAACAACTCTTTTTTCCAATTTGATCAACTATTTCCGTAAATACTGAAAATAATCGTTCTGTTCTGTCATTGATCGGACGGTTCTGTTCTTTATTTTTCAAAGCAAAAACATTTTTAATTTTACCCATACTCATGTTTACACAAGGAGTCACATTGTGTTGTGGACAAATTTGAGTTGCAGTGAAAACATTTATTCAGCGTGGCCCACTCATTTATTATTCAACAGACATGAATTTACTTTGAACTCTTTGTTATTCAGTTTTAATGTGTTTATTCAAGTGTAACCAGGTGAAAAAAAAAGTACCAGTGGGAGAAAAGGCTGGAATTAACCAGAAAACATGTTTGTATTATCAGCATATCAGACACTGTCACCGTCAGTCCTGGAAGACACACTTTCACTTAGCACACACACATTTTTGACCAGTCCATGGAGTTAACTGGGCTCATCAAACTTCACGGCTTATGTAGTCGTCATCTGATGAATTATTTCACTCAGCCACTAAAGATCTAGGACTTGTCATCCACGGTAATTCAGAGTAAACGGCGGCATGTCTCTGCAGGCTACAGTCCTATCATCAAGACTAAACAACACGTGCAGTAACGTGAAAAACAGAAACCCCACAGCGATCCAGCAGGTTGCTGGAGGCCTGCCCTACTGTAGCTCACCCCTCCCTCCTCTTACACTCAACTCCTTCAGAAACTGTCGCATACAAGTCCTCTGTCCCCTGCAGCAGCCGAGATCCTCGGAACCTCCTCGGCCCTAACTCCAGACCTCACATCATGTTCTTCAAGTTCATCTGTGCTGTGGTGACCAGATCTCTGTTTATACTCGTCTCTCTCACCGGCGTGTGGAGAGTGGTCTATGTGAAGGACAATGGGCTCTACTGGTTCCTCACCATCCTCTACCTGCCTCTTATCGCTGAGATGATTGTGACCCTCAAGAGAAAGAGAGGGAGTGATTACAAATGGTATGAAGATCTCTACTGTGATGTTTTAATGCAGGCCACATTCATTCAGTCTTTTATATGGTTGTAAAAATCAGTAAATAATTGGATGTATCTGTCTAATTGTGTTTTACCCTGCAGGTTTTCTCCAGCTATCTTCTTCTTCCTCATCAGTATTATCCCATCGATATGGATTTTAGAGCTTCATCACAAGCAAAACAATCTCTCTTCAAGGGTATCGTCTATGCATTCTACAGATTTTTTGTTCACTTCAGCTGGAAATGCTCTGTGTGAAACCTTGCGTCTTGTTCTAGTGTAAGAAACTCAACTCGGCGGAAAATATTCAGAGTGTTTTGAATCCCCTGATGAACTCAACAAACAGCAGTGAAGCGTTCATGGTAGGTTTCAAAGTCCTCTTATTAAAAATAACAATCTTTAAAGTGAATGTGGCTTAAAATCAAGTTGGTTCAACAATATTCCTTTTTCACTTACTGGGGTTAAAAGAATATTAAGACTATCAAAACATTTCATTTTTCTCTGCGAGTTACTGCCGATAGACATCTTGTCTGGCTGCTGGTGCTTTTCCATGTCCTCACATGTCTGGGACAGTGGGGCTCTTTTTCGGTGTCGTGTTGTAATACTGCTTCACCTCAAAGGAGCTGTTGTGAGGCTGCGGGTGCTTTTTTCCGTCTATAACTTTATTTGGCTGCTCTTTACGCAGCAGCCCGGCCTCAATAAAAACACGCTCTCGAGCTAAACAGGAAAAGTCCTGTCTGCACTGTGAACTGTGCTTTTACCACATGTTTACTCTTTTATCTTTTAGCCGCTTTGCAATGAAAATCGCGAATAACGCGAAGGCGTGATGCTAATCGGGCCTTTTAAGACTGATCGTGACAAGCAGCAGGATTAGTCATGTCGGCAAATTCCCAGAAATTCTGTCTGTTTACATTCAAGCGGAGGTTTGGTAAGAAAGAGCAGGGGTGTTGTAGGTAACACGGTGGGGCTGGAAACACACACTGGGCCGAGGAAACGGCTGCTCTGACTGTCTCTGCAGACCGTCCTGTCCTCAGTGTGTGCCGACGACTGGATCCTGGCTCTACACCAGATCCTCATTGTCCTCCTGATCCTGGGCAAATGGCTGCTGCCGGCCGCCGGAGCGCTGAGCAGGGACCAGCTCTCCCAGCTGCTGCTCATCTTCGTGGGCACGGCTGCCGACATACTGGAGTTCACCTCAGAGACGCTGTCTGACATCAGGTGAGCAACGGGACACATGATCAACTTGTGTATCACAGTGACTAGATTTACTTGAGGACCAGGTTTGTTGTGTGACAGGGACAACAGTCTAGACATGGTCTACATCATTCTGGCCGTGTGGACCTGGAGCATGCTGCAGTTTCCCCTCCATCTCTCAGGTACAGTATAATCTGCATCCACGTGGTTTGAAATGGGGACAGGTTTGCATGTAACTCCACGTGTACGTCCCCCTTTGTCCCAACAGTAATGGATGCGTCTGTGGAGGACCTGTCGCCGGGACCCTCCCTGTTCTCCCGCCTCAGCGCAGAAATCTGGAGCACTCTGGAAGCGTTGCTCATCCAGGACGGGCCTTTCCTCCTCGTGCGCCTCATTGTCATGCTGTACTTCAGCGTGGTTCACCAGATGCTCATCTTCTTCGCCATCAAGAACTTCCTGGTGGTCATCCTGAACATCTATCGACTCTCTGTGCTCGTCTGTGACGGGAGCTCCTGAAAGTGGCTTCACGCCGCAGTGGAGTGGCATTTGCGAGGCAGCACAAAAGACGATGTCATATTTACCGCACGCGAACGTTCATCATTTTCTAATAAAGATCCTCACACCATTCAGTTTGCTAATTTAGAGTATCAGAATGAGAAAAGTAATGACCCAGATGAGACTAAGCGATTTAAACCTCAAGTCCTGATAGAGAAATTGTCGTGGTCTGACAAACAAAACGCTGAAAAGGCAGTTTGAAATCCCTTCTCTTCGTTTCCATGGTTAGTACTTTTCTCAACACTTATTTTTGGCACATTTCTGCCACTGCCAGTTGATTCTGTGTGGAACCAAGGACAGATATTAATAGCAACGTGCAGGTGGGGCCTCTCTGTGTCCACTTCTATATACTAATACTCACTCTTTAGGCAGAGATGAATGCTCGGGGCCTGTAGCATGTGTTTAGAAAGAGTGAGCGGCTGCTGTGCAGTAGATCCAGATGCATCTTTAACCAGCTAGATGCAATTACTGAGTTTCTCTGGTGAAGTGGCCGCTGCAGCATAAGGGGGAAGCTATAGCGAATGGATGGATGGCTGTTCCACCTCCGGCTTGTAAATATCACATGAGGAGCACAGAGTGATGCTGCAGGACGCCCGTGTTTGCATCTGAAGCCAGCTCAATAATTTACAGCCACGCACTCGTGCTCCGCTCCGGCGCGCGCGCGTGGCTCCGGAGCGAGGAGCTCACAGCACGATGTCACCGGGATCAAACGGAATCGGTGGCGTTTCGGTGTATGCGTAAAGCGGCATCCGCGCACTGAAGGAACCACGTTCAGATTTAGTGACGTGATCATCCATTTGACACTGTGACTCACCGGCGCTCGTGATACATTCCGCATCACTTTATGCATGGACTCATGACTCACTTGTTTTTGGAGCAGTGGGAGCAAATATTACCAGAGCCACCGAATCCACCCGCGCGCTACCTCGCGCCGCAAGTCAACGGCGGCAGCCAGCGCTTTGATCAGGCTATCAGCTGATAGATGACACGTCACACCCTCGCGCGGCTACCGCCCGGGTTTCCCCGCCCTTGCTCTGCGTAACATGCGGCACATCGATAGTAGCAAATGGAGCGGAGCCACTATCTCCACTGACCTGGATTGAGGAGGGTGAGAGGAGAGCACGCAGCGCGGCAGGTAACGGCTCTTTCTTTTTGCTCAACAGGAATAATATCAAATAAGAGTGAGGATAACGGAGCGCTCATCTGCTCCGTTAACGGCGGAGCAGTTACTGTAAGTCTCAGAGCGGAGCGCACACGCAGCCAAATCCTGTTAATAGTTATGGTTTTATACTCGAGACATCATGTCTCTGCATCGGATAAACTGGGACCGTGACCGCTCTTTCTGGCAGTTTAATCTCCTGCCTGTCGCGGCCATAAGAAATAACATTATTGG
Source organism: Betta splendens (assembly GCF_900634795.4). NCBI lineage: Eukaryota > Metazoa > Chordata > Actinopteri > Anabantiformes > Osphronemidae > Betta > Betta splendens. The sequence goes on along the minus strand of NC_040898.2, from coordinate 8,255,266 downwards.
GGAGCAGCTCCCGCTGTGATGTGGACGTGATCTGACATCGGTCCCTCCGCCCACATGCATGTGTCATGCACTAAGCTGGCAACAAGATGCAAAGTGTAGGTAACAGCGCGCGCATCTCGCGCTCGGGTCTCCGTGGTCGCCTCCTCTGTGCAGATGGAGTCGGGACCGGGAGGCCGTGGCTGCGCGTCACAGCTGCTCCTGCACCCTCCGGGCTGGAGGAAACGCGGCGACCTGTCGGACCAACTCCTGTGACCACATCACACCATCCTCGGCTCCACGCGGACTGTTGGAGGACACAACAACACGCTGACCTGTACTGAAACCCCGGTCCTCCACATGGAGCAGGAGGGCGCCTGGTAGAGGGGACAGCAGGGGCCTCAGAGAGCTTCACAACTGAAGTCTAATTCAACTGATGCTCATGGTGAGTTATTATTATCAATTATTTATATTTATGATTAATAATTTCCACACATGTTAAGGAAGAACTAAGAACATTGTTCACACCTGACTGCAAGGCATTAAAATCTAATCTAAAATTGATTGTCCACTCAAAAATAATCAAATCGTAATTTTTATATTATATATTATATATACGTAGTATATGCTTTTTACAGCTCTGTTCAGTGAGGACATGGTTTAGCACTCAGTTGGTATATTGGACACAAGGAGGCAACAGGGCCAAGAATTGAGCGATGCCCCCCTGGTTTCCCCATAAAGCCACGGGCACGAGTTAGAAACCAGCCGCGGCCGTTTCAGGTAATTGAACCGAGCAGAAATCCAATGGTTCTGACGCGTGAGCCATAGAGGGAAAGTCTGGTTGCTGCTGCCGCCGCTTCTTCCCGTCCGAGGCGTGATGAGGTGGGTGGGGAAGGTCCGTTTAATGACGCCGAGAGAGGTCTGGAGACGCCCGCCCCTGTTCAGGAGGACGCAGAACCTGCGGCGTCGGTACCGAGGGCCCCAGGGCCAGTCGCCCACACTGTTGCTGCATGTGTGAGCGATGCAGGCGTTCTCTCTCTCTGATTCGTTTATTAGATGATATATCAGAAATACAGAAAAACACTTGTTCTCTGAAGTTTTCTGCTCTCGGCCAATCAGACGCGTTTAGAGGCAGCGATGGTTTCGGCTGCTAGCTGGAAACCCTGTTTACACATAAGCGCGCGGGCATCAAATCCAGAACAAAGCAGCCTAATTAGAGAGTCTTACGTAGGGACACAGTGCGTGGTCAGCCAGCTGAGATAAGTTGAGTGTAGTGCATACAGATCCGTGCTGCTGGGAGTACATGCCTGTAGTTTTTTTTTTTTTTTTTTTTCATTTTATGGGATCTGCAAAGGATTTAATCAGTCATGCTCTGTCTAATGGATGGGTTGTTCAGTGGAGTGTGATGAGAGCGCATGCTGTCCCGGAGAGAGGGAGAGAGGAAGAGAGGGCGAGAGAGAGAGAGAGAGAGAGAGAGAGATGAGAGGAGGAAGACATGACAGTGTCTCTAAAATACAAGGCGGAGGAACACAAAGGAAAAGCGAGCTGACGCTGTCGTAAAGACGGAGCCAAGTTATCTCTTGATTTCTGCCTCTGCAGGAATCTTCAGCTTGAATTATGTACATGCGGGAGGGTGCTCCGGTGAAAGAAAGAAGGCTGAGCTGTTGTTTGAAGGCACGTTTTGCCTCTTAACACAGAGGGAATGCTAGGCCTGTCCAGGACATGCACATCACTTACTGTATATGTGTCACTTTCTCTAAGCCTCTTCCACATCCCTGGCTTCACAGTGGAGTCATCGGAGCTGGCTGTGTAACATTCAGGCTCTTTTTCCCATTTCTTAAACTATGTTAAACAGCTGTATATGCTCAGATCTTACTTTGACAGTACTCACACATCTCCAAGGTGTAGTTCAGATTTGATGGTTTGGGGTTGGGTTGAAGCCCCGCCCTCCTCTGTTCTGATTGGCTAGACCATCAGAACTTGTCACGTGACTGATCTCCCTATGGATTTGTTGCAGTTTATTTTATTAGCCAATGTTTAAACAAACATGGAAAATGTGGGTTTCCAGGTGCCTGTTGAAGAGAGCTAAGCACACTAACGTTGACCTTTAACCTCCAGCCTCTAATCAGCTCATGGTTTTGATGAAGCTCCTTAAAGGCGGAAATACCTGAAATACCGCAATAAAGTCCAGGACCCCAGCTGGAGCCAAAGCCCTGATGCCACGTTGTTTTGCTACGTGCTGCAGCCACTCAGCCACCAGGTCACTCCTCATCAGCTCATCCTTGAGTCTTAGTGGATGTTTGACCCAATTTTAAACATCTTCCCTCGGGGTGAGAATTTCATCATCACCACCGCAGCTGATTGGAAATGAAACAGTCATGATGCGCCCGAAGGTGTAAACTGTCAGCCTCTATCATTAATGGGCTACAGTATGAAATCAAGCAAAGCAGTGGACGCTTCACTTTATATTTAATAATGCGCTGTAACGGTCCATTCATTATGTGCGTGTTTGAGCAGTTAAAAGGCTCAGTTTGAAGATGTCCCACATCTTTATGTGACTTTCATCTTAGCAAAAAAAAAACCTGATTGTCAGATTAATAAATATTGAAAGGCTTTTTGCAGCACGCGCTCAGAGCATCTTCTCACATCCTGTCGGATCGGACCGGACGAGCGCGGTTGTTGTGAAAGGCGGAACAGAGCAGCACAGAGGGCTGCTTCCAGCCCGATAACGTGTCTCCTGATAGTTAGACCTGATATTTTAGGAGACGCAGAAATCCCAGTCGAGCGTGTTGTACATGTCTAATGTTGGCCCCGAGTTATTTTAAGACCGGTGGTGTCACTGCAATTAAACAGCGCTACTTTTTAAAGGTTTGCTTTAGATCTGGATAGTAAAAACACAAGACTGGTTTATTATTTAGACATTGAGCCGTTTTTATTTTACATGTTTGACGGCATCGGCGCAACGGTAGACGCTGCATCATATTAGTGTACTTTTGATTGACACTAACATGCGGACGGGGGGTTTTCATGGATGTTGCCAGACCTCGCTGCAATGTCAGGAGAGGCCATTAAAGCGCTCGCACTGGCATGAACTTGAGTAATTGCGCAGGGCTTCGGAAGCACACAGCGCATTCCCGCCTCCAGCGGCTCCGCGGACTCATCCTGACGAGCGTGAGTGCAGCTGGACGGCGGCGTCGTTGGCGGCGCCTCCGCCGCGGAGCTCGGCGCGTTGCTGAGTGCGAGGCGCCAACGGTGACCCCTCGTTGGCTGACGTCACCCAACCGCCGCAGTGGCGCCAGTTCACGCTCCCCGTCCCCGCACGTGCAGGTCCACTAAGCTAAAGGGACGCTAATAACGCCACGCGTGACTTCGCGAGGGCCCACTTTTCACTCGCCGCTGCGTTTGCGTCGTCCCGCAGGATCTGAAGAGAGTGCTGTCCTTCCCGCCGTACCCCGGGGACTACCTCCATCCAGTGGTGTACGCGTGCACCGCGGTCATGCTGCTCTGCCTCCTCGTCTCCATCATGACATACATTGTCCACCACAGGTGAGCGCCGACTCCATCGACACGTGCTTCGCGCGCTGTGGCCGCTGCGATGCACCGTGCGTTGTGGAGCCTGTTGATCGCAGCCAGTCATTATTTGTGACTAATGCACTGTACACTGAGAGTTGGCGAAGCCGTCTCCATCCTTGTAACCTTTAATTGTTTGCAGTGTGATCCGCATCAGCAGGAATGGCTGGCACACACTCCTCAACTTCCTCTTTCACACGGGACTGACGTTCGGGGTTTTTGCCGGCGGCATCAATCAGATTAACTTACCTTTCGTGTGTAAGATCGTAAGTAGTCTTACCTCCAGTCTTTTTGTGCTTGAAGGATCCCAAGAGTGATCACTTACTCTTCTCTTACTCTTGTCCTAGTAGCGTAAGAAAACACACAACCTATGAAATAAAAAGTTGACAAATTGAAACAATGCTCAAATGAAACACGCAAAGTGGCCTTAGCTAGCAGTGGCGCCGTTAACATTCAGCTCAACGCACTAGCACGGCTGTCGGGGACATTCAGTGAAGTACGAACATTTGCCTTTAAGGACTCTGCATCTTCACGGTACGCGCGCACTCCGGTGCACCCGTGCAAACAGAATTTCATAAAAGCAGAGCAAAAAGCACGGCCGGCTCAGTGGACATGTGACGGATTCCCTTCGGACCTTCCCTGGCCACGTTCGGTCGCACTCACACACAGGCGTGCTCCGTATTGATTATTAACGACGTGCCCACAGGTTGGCATCGTGCTCCACTATGCCTCCCTGTCGACCATGCTGTGGCTGACGTTCGCTGCTAGAAACATCTGTAAGGACGTGTCCAGAGACCCGCTGAGGGCGCAGGACCGGAGCGAGGCGGCCCGGACGCGCTCCAAACCCACCATCCTCAGGTAGCCCGATGCGCTGGACCTCCATTCCATCCTCGAGTCTTCCCTCCGTGGCTCCGTCTGTACTTGTTTCTCTTTCCCCAGATTCTATCTTGTGAGCGATGGCATCCCGCTCCTCATCGTCGGGGTAACGGCGGCGTTCAGTTTGGACAACTACGGCAGCCGGGACGACGCTTTGTAGTAAGCGCCCGCCATTTCCCGGCAAGGACCTTTTCATTCGTTGCGACGTTTTCACAAGAATGTTTGCGTTTGTGGTGTTTTCCAGTTGCTGGATGGCCTGGGAGCCGAGCCTGGGGGGGTTCTACGCCCCCGTGGGTCTCCTGGTTTTGGTCATGTCCCTGTACTTCCTGTGTGCCTACGTGCAGCTCAAACGCCACCCGGAGCGGAAGTACGAGCTGCGGGTTCTGAGCGAGGAGCAGCAGCAGTTGTCGTCCAGCGACACCAACCATCACTGCCACACGGACGCTGGCGGAGCTTCTGGGTCGGGGGGAGACTGCCCGGCTTTCGCTACCGGTGTTTCGGTGCTGGCCAATGAGCACTCCTTCAAATCCCAGCTCCGGGCCACAGCCTTCACCCTCTTCCTGTTCCTGGCTACCTGGGCTTTGGGGGCACTGGCCGTGTCCCTGGGCCATTTTCTGGATATGATATTCAGCTGCCTTTATGGGGCCTTTTGCGTCACTCTGGGACTCTTTCTCCTCATCCAGCACTGCGCCAAGCGCGATGACGTGTGGCACCGCTGGTGGGCTTGTTGCCCGTCAAAATCCAAGGCCGACGACGGAGATGGGAACGGACAGTGCCAGAGGCAGGAGCTCCATCAGCCACACTGTCACCTCAACTCCCCCTGCTCGGGCAAGCAGCCGCTTCTCTCTCCTCACCTTTTGCAGAGCTCCCACCACAAAATGACCCCCCCTCCCCAGAGCCCCGCCCCCAACCACGCCGGCCCGTGCTGCGTGGCTGTGATGGGCCCCGTCGCCCCGACCGCCATGTCGTCGCTGGCCGAGCCGGTCCCGTCGCCTCGTCCCCAGTCGCTCCCCGACGAGCTCCCTCGCCCCGTCCTGCCGCTGCAGAGCCACCTCGTGGACCGGGCGAAGTCGCGCTCCTTCAACCGCCCGCGCCCGTGCCTCCAGGACTACCGCTCCCACATGGCCTCCACCAGCATGGACGGCAGCGCGCACGGCTCCCACCTGGAGAGCCCCCACGCCGCGCACCACCTCGACGGCCCGCCGTTCGTCGCCGCCGGCCTCCTCCCCGACATCGAGCTCCCGTGTCCCAGTCCGCACCTGGAGAAGCAGCTGGCCGCCTGCCACGGCCTGCAGCGCCAGACCTCGTGCCACAGCGTGCAAGACTCGGTGGCGTCCTGCCACGGCCACGCGCACAGCGTGCACGACAGCGCGACCTCCTGCCACAGCCTCCTCCTGCCGACTCACGGAGTCCACCCCTGCCAGTGGCACGTGCACAGCACGGCCGATCACGCCTCCAACGCGAGCTGCTGCGAGAAGCCAGATCCCTTCGCCTTACAGTACCAGCAGGACCCTGATGCGTTCAGGTGCCCGTCAAGAACAGCAGAAGGGGATAATCTTTGCGTAGAGGTGGAGCAGAGGAGTTTCCCTAGAAACACTCTTCCCCGGCAGCACGCCACCATCAACCGGCGAGGCACGATCGGCCGGAACAGGAGCCTGCAGGAGGACGGCCTGTTCGGCTCAGACTCCACAGGAAACATACGGACTGGTCCGTGGAAGAACGAAACCACTGTATAGTTTTCTTACACTCGCACAGTACGTGCCAGACTTTCCAGCAGCCCTGTAATCGAATTGCTCCGTAAGTGTTTGGGTCTCATTGCCTTCAGCTTTGCCCTTAAACCACAGGTTGAGCTTTCAGTGAGGCCTTGTATCCCCATGATATTTCAGAACCCTTTATGACAAATTTATCTTCAAGTGTGCAATTAGTTTTATAAGGATTATTCAAATGAAAATATATATATATTCAAATAAGGTTGAATTGATTTTCTGCTCCATATGGTTTAAAGGTGCAATCAGTGGTCGCTGGCTCTAACCCACACCTGCAGTCCAGTTGCCGTTTCCAGATTACACTGTGATTTCTTTCATTATGACGATAATAAAGCATTCGTGAGTTATTTCAAAGCTGCTAGGCTAAATTTTACATCTTCATTTCCCACTGTCAGACAAAACACGAGGCCAGGCAACGCCAGCAGCTTCGCCGTGCCGACGTCCACAGTGAGTGACGACAACGGCAACAGAACCTGTCACATTCAGAGCAACACGAGCGCTTGTATCGCGACGCGAACGGGCTGCAAACGTGGATTTATGCTTGTACGACGCACAAAGTGTCTGCGGAACAAGTCCGAGCTACATTATTGATGGGGCTGCTGAAGAACAGACAACGAGCTTCCGAAACTGCGACAGGCCCACGTCCCCACGTGGACGTTTGGCTCAGCAAATATTAGCGTTTGCACGTTCATCGACCAGACGCCATCGCGATCATTGCCATTCATAAAAATGTGTGCTTCAGTGTTAAGCTCTTCAGTCCGCTGGGGTCTGTGGAAATGACTGATTGAAAGGAAACAGCCAGTGTTCATATGCAAAGAGGCTGATTGCACCTTTAAACACTAGAGCGTTTATATATATACATATATGACAACACTATGATTTTAAATATAGGTGATAACCTACTGTATGTGTAAACACATTCGAATCAGTGTGAGCATGTGTGTGTTTCATGTGTGCAACAGTGCATGGGTAGGTACATACTAATGTGGTGTGTCTGTGCTATAAATGTTTGTTTTACCCAAATCACAAACTTTAACTTTAATTTAAGGTTGGTTATTTATGAAGATTTTTTTTTATGGAGACACTGCTGCCAAATAGAGTCGAGAGAGGCTCTCGTCTGACAAATATTGCACTAGTGTGAGCTATTGTGACCCTCACTTGGGGAGATGACTCCCAAAAAAAAAAAACGTTCATGTGCCAGTTTTCACTGTGATGAGAAGCCAATCACAATTCATGCTCGATGAGATTCTCATAGTTTGTAGCATCGTACAAAAGTGAACTCAGGTTTCGGTAGATCACCGTCGACGACGCTTTCAAGTCGCGCCGGGAACATTCCGGCGTTTAGCCCAGAGAGGTGTTTGATAAAGTGACCTACTTCAACGAATCAGGCCCCGTTTTCTGTTTTAGGAAGTCGGTTGAGTTTAGCTTCAGCCGAGTCAGTGTAGAAATCACAGAAACAGGCTTTTATAAATAAAATGCATCTCAGCTTGTTGTGGTCAGTCTTCAGATCTAAATCTTGTATGATCAGACCACCTGCTATCTTGCAGCTGCTAATTAACCCTATTGTCCAGATTTGTATATAATGCACCACACATACTTATTTACAGAGAAGATAATGTTTGAAAAAATTTAGTAAAAAAAAATTAGTAAATTTTCTGTGGATCACTACATGATGCTGCATGTCAGATGTTGATTTGAAGTTGGCTTCACTGTAACTCAGCATATTCATGTCTGACACCATTTGTAGTAGGAGATTTGTAGTAAAAAAAAAAGAAATATTTTAAACACAAATTATATTTTGTAAAGATTTTCCTATTAAAAGCATTTGTGGAGATGTGGACTCAAAAATAATAGATGAGCAGTTTTGCAAGAAGCTGAGTACATTCATCAAACTGTGGATTATTTAATTAGCTTCATCCTAGTCTTATGAGTGTCTATTCTTTATTAGACGCCTCTCTGGTTCATGTGATTCTTAACGGCACATTCGGAACAAGTGAGAGCGGGTGTGTCTTAGTTCAACTCATCCTTTCTTTGAATTTCAGGCCGTCACATAAACTAGTGTTAAGAGGGATGAGTCCAGTCACTCTGTTATACTATACTGTAATTAATACACAGTTGTTCACTTATATGTCAGCGTTTCCCAGTTTAACGTGAGCGTGGGCGTGATCATCCAACGACACCAACTTCCAGCCTGATGCTGATGACTGTGTACGTGATGTGTTGGTGTAACCCAGTGTAGTGACAGCTACAAGTGTCTTCCCAGGCCATTGGCAGGGGTGACTTCAACACTGAAGGCTGCTGTCCAAACATGAAGCCATTTTTATGTGACATTTCTTTTTATTTCTCTTGTGGATCTTCAGCAGTGTAGCGAAAGCGTGGACACCTTGTGCGACAAAGGGAGGACCGATATGAGCACCGTGTGTCGTCTGCACTTACAATAAAGATTTTCTGTGATACACCGCATCCTGTAGATGCCTGTTCTGTCTTTTGGCTCTCGAATGAACATTTGTATTCACAAAACATTTTAATTTTGTGTTTAAATGGGACTAAACTACATTAAAAAATGTGCTATTAGCCATATATTTATTATGATTTAAAACTATTATGATTTAACCTTTAATTTCAGTGAAACTAAAATTTATTGGAGCGTAAAGGTGATATTCACTTCTCATTATTTTTGCCAAACCGGGCTTACATGTGTGGTCATGAATAGTAACAGTCTCTGCTTTTCACATATCTCTTAGCTCAAATCGACTTTTTCGTTGTGATCAAACAGGAAACCGCCACTCGTCCTCTGAGTGCAGTGCTACACAGCCCTGCTTTGACAGCCTTGTGTTCTTTATTTAGCTGCCCGTGTGTCTATGAATGATGAAGCTTCTTCAATCACGCTTTTCAGTCCAGCACTGATTTAACGCTCGCTCTTGCACCTATTTAGCAACGGTCTGACAGGTTTAATCTCTGAACATGAAATTGAGATCGAAACGGTTAATGCTTCAGTGAAACCGGCTTCATTAGACACATTTCTATGCACAAATCCATCAATCATCTGATAGAGATGAATGGCAGCTTGTGTTTTTGTGTCTCCTGATCTGAATGCTGACTCAATAATAGCGCTTGATGTAGAGGTCTCCTCCACCCCAACCCCCACACAGTGCCCTCCTCCACAGCCATGGGCCACTGGCCTGAACCACTTCAGCAGCAGAGAAGTCAGAAAAATTATGCAGATGTCCCTGATTTGAACATGACCTATTTTGAAGTCCTACAGAAGCCTGCAGACCTGGATGTTTCTCCACTGCAGTGGGCTATTGGCCGCACCTGCCTACAGTACACGCTAAGCACACGCTAAGCGATTTAAGCTCTCGCAACCCATGGAGATAAACAAACACATTCTGACACATTCATACACAGAATAATGTCCAGAGATCTGCTGCTGCCTCTCCCCTTTCCTCGGGCTCTCTGCACTGAACACCCGTCTTCTATTTATGCACACTGCCATTGCACTCATTTGGTTCAATATTTACAGTGGACTGCAAGATTTTATATGCACAAGGTTGCACTTTGAGGCAAATTCCAGCCTACGACTGAAACGCAACAAGAGGTGCTGAGTTCATGTACTGGAAGGTAGTATAAAATACAAAATTGTCAGATATAAGCTCTGATCTTTGCACATACAGTAGGTTTAACCCATATTGTATAAAAAAATAATGCTAGGAGCCCCTGATTAATATGTTTCAAGGAGAATAATGCATAGATGCTTTTTAGAAATTTATGGCAGAGAATTTATACTGAAGGACATTGAACCTGCAAATGAGCTGGAAATGTGTGCAGATCAAAAGTTAATTTGTTGCAAATAATAAAGCAATAATGTGATATAATATTACATCAATCCTTAAATGAGAACGCACTTTAGTATTAATCTCATCACCTCTAAATGAAAACACAGTAGTTGGTCTACTACTCACCAGCTTTTAAAGTCATGGAGTGTTTTAACAATATAGTGAGTTTTGACAAATCTGTTGCTGAACAGTTTAAGTTCTGCTTTGCTGCCTGAGACTCCCCATACTCAGGGTCTGCAGACGCCATCTTCTGCTGCCCTCATGTGGATCTTTATGGTGCAAATGAGAATTCAACCTACAGCACATGGAGCATAGAAATGTTTAATAGAAGTATCAATTCTAATTAATTATTAAAAAAACAGAACACACATTTCTATCCATAAAGTATGTACATTTATTAAGAGGAGTGTGAACCACAAGTTGGACAAGAGATTACAGTACACACTGTCAACCTGTCAGAAGACATTTTAGGCACTTAGCATGAGGAAAGAGTCAATAAGGATTTGAAAATCCACCGTAAATGTGACAAACGCACGGCCCTCAGGAACAAAGCTGGGGGTTAGATAGCGTCTGCGTCTGGTCAAGCACTCTGCATGGGAGTTGGTTGGGTGAACACTGTATGTTAAAATTACTAAGCTGACTTCATATACATTATAACTGCAGTGATTAGCCGGTTAGTTTAGAACTAGAACATTGGCATCAGGTTTTAAGTAAACATGTTTAATTTAGAAATAAAAATCCTCAATCCTTACATGAATACACAAAATGTTGTAGCCCTTGATTTGAAAATTCTGGTTTCATCATCAGATCAGAAGATGTTTTCCACCATTAAACTAAAAACAAAACCTAAGCTAATAAATCTGGACTTGCACATTTAACCTAAACTCTAAAGCAGGACAGACCTTACAGTATTCACTGGATGGTGATTAAACACCTAAAGTGAACCACACAGAATTTGCGTGCTTCATTAATCAGAGGGAGAGGTCAGCCTTTCACAGCCAGCTGCTTTGATAAAAGGAATAAAAGGTGAAGACTCCTGTGGGATTTGTAACAAGTGTGGAGCTGCAGTCAGGACATGGTTAGGATGCAACAAAGGTCAAAGTTTAAAATTCAACATGCGTTTGTCTTGCCCCATGTCTCATTGGGGAGATTTGCTGGAGTGGAGATCACACACTGTCACACACTCACTCACGCACGCACGCACGCACGCACACAACACTGCAGCATTTCTCGATTACGTGAACCTCATCCAGCTGATTGGGTGATCCGTCATGCTGCTTCCATTCTTTATGGTAAGTTGGGCTAACCACATCCTGACTCCTGCTCTGCATTAAACCCTCGCACAAATCTTCAAATCACCTTCCCATTTATGCAAAAGACAAACATAATGATACATTGAAAAATAAAAATCTTTTAATCAGCAGAAACCCATATTGACGTAGTGTGAAATATGCAACGCTGAATTTGTTCTATCGAATTAGAAAGTAACACATACCTTCAAAGAGAAGCTACTACTGGTGCTAGAGTACATTTTTAGGAAATGTACAGGAAATGATTACCAATAAGCTCATCTTAAACAAACTGCTGTGAAGTGGTGGGTTCATACAACCCTGCTGAGATGACACTTCAGGAAGGCTGAATGTTCAAAAATTTTATCATGGCTTGCATTTTCAGTAACATTTGCATATTGAATGAAATAAAACATTCCTTTCCACCATGTAATACAATCATTAAAACCTATAATGAAGACAACATTTAATGTCCTGCTACCATTTAGGAAAAAAAAGCATGTCACATGTAACAAAGTAAATGTATGTACAGAATACTGACTAGATGTCAGTGAGTACATTTACAGTAAAACATTAAAACGAGAAAGGGTGAAAGTGAAATGCACGAGTCACGTCGAGTGCTTCGCATCACAGATAAAACATCTACAGGGAATGATGATCTAAAATGAACCATAAAATCACCTGTTAAAACATTAAGAAACTGTAATGTACTAAAAATAGTTTGAAGAGCGCCTTTCTCTTCATCCGGTCCAATCAAATCGTCTCCCTATACCAAATTCACATCAAGACTTGTTCCTGTACAGTGTTAAATCTGTTTGTACGTATGATGCTGGGGTGATCCAGCCAACCCCATCTGTCTAAAAATGGATCTTTGTCTTAATTCTGACAAGCAATAACGTGCCTAGAATCTTTCATTTAGCTTTTAACATCAAAACCATCCAGCAGTTTAAAAGGTCCGGCTTTTACTGGGTTATTGTGGACGGAGTGGTGATTTCCATTGATGGCATCCTATCTATAAGCAAAAACGTTAACCTGATAAGACTGACTCTGCAACTAAATCGATACCTGCTTCATTTGAATCTCACTGTCAGGCCCCGTTGATTGTGACACTGCAGTGGTATTTTGGACAGATTTTAATAAAAGTGTCTCCTGGTGTCAACATGTTCTACATTATTAAATGGAGAAACACTGCAACTAGTAAACAAGCAAATGAAATTAACTTCCTTATAGAACAACCTATAATGTTTTTTTGTAGAACTCAAATGAGTGTGAATAAAACTGCATAGGGTGTGTTACAGTATGTATGATTAATCATGTCTACTTCAGAGGGTGAACAATGAAACATCCCTGCTCAACTGTCTGTTTGCAAGATCGCCAAGGTTTGTTGTCACAAATGCTGCAGGTCGACCAAGTCTTGATTAGAATATCGTAAACTAAGCCTGAGTGTAGAGTTCAAAGTGTAAAACAATATATTGTTCAATTAAAACATCATACAAAAAAGACCAGAACATTAATTTTCATCACAATTGGCAACAACTAAAGCTTGTACAGTATACAAATCCAACCTACTTGTAAAATATGCAAAAGTCCCTCAAACTAGGCTTATGATTTAGTTTTTCCAACTTTCTACGCGACCGTGACAAATCTGAATATTGTGAAATAACCTGAGTAATTTAACCCAACTCTGCCGATAGTCTCCTCCATCTATGCCAGTGCTCTAACCACAACTCCTAATTACAGTGTACCATATTCACAGTTCAATTTGACCTGTGCATGCATGATTGAAATCATGCTAGCAGTACATTTACTATCAGAATATGCATGAAAGGTTCGACTAACTCACTTAAGAATATGTATTTACATTAACAGAATCTTTAAAGTATAGTGGAAGGTCGATAAAAATATACAAATTTTACCACTCGTTGCGCTTCGTAAGCAGAAAATATAAAGCCATTTGAAAGTGATTGGAAACTTTCAGAACAGCTTATTCCAGTCTCTGGTTGCTTCCATGAGGTGCCGCTGGCCGTGGCCAATCCAGTCCTCTTGGCTTTTAAAGAGCCGACCACAAAACCAGCAGTCAAACACCACCGAGTCTTGTCCACAACCCGGTAACGTGTCCACTACCTCGTATTTCTTTCTGCTTTTTTTCCTTAATTTCAGAGTTAAAAGGAATCGCTCCCGGACAGAACTCTGAACGGGTCGTGGTCTGATGTCGCTGCTATGCGACGGCGAGCATTTGGTTGAAGAATTCTTTTCTAGGGCATCAAGCTCAGAGAGTGCCTGGATTGTTTTCTGAGACAGTGATACTTTAGTAACAGCACCTTTGTTCCTGTTGACAACCTTCATGATGTTGGCCACTTCAGGAATGTCAGCATCTGGATGATTGAGCACCACTACTGGTTGGTATCTACGAGGGTATTTGATCTGCTGTGAAGAAGCGAATGGGGAAAGTCTCAGCGTCCTTTCAACTTCTTTGGCTGTGGGCTTCCATAACACAGGAGTCTCTTTCTCAGTCAGTGCTTTATTTGAGAGTCTTCTAGCCTTATGTATCGTTGATGGAAGCTCATCAAATAATTGTTTCCTGCGCCGTTTCCTTTGGCTTGGAGGCCGAATAGGCCTAGGGGCTAGAGCAGGTTTCTCTGCCTCACCTGCCGTTACCTTTACATTCATCTGAGCGGGTGAAATGTTAGAATCTGTGACATCTTTCTGTGCAGTATTTTGTATGGTGATTAATTTCTTTATTCCACTGGTGGCATTTGCATTGGTTTTGTTGGACGACACTAGGAAACACTGGGTTTGTGGTCTGGTGGCTAAAAACAAAGGGTGACTGTTTGAGGTGGAAGCGCTACTTGTTAGGAGGCTACTAGTTGGAGTGACTATTTTAAAAATGACTTTGTTTGCGGTATTTTCACCAATTTGGCTACACTGAGTCACAGGCTTACCACTTTTGTTTAGAAGCAGACCAGATTTCGGTGGAGTAATGTACCGGAGCAAGAACGCTTGCCGACCAGGCTGTAGAGGCCCGGGTTTATCTGCGGAGCTCACAGGCATGGCCAGAACTGGCCGAGAGTTTACTGGGAGCTGTGCACCTGCCAGTTTGACAGCAGGATTACTTGGGTTCTGAACGAGTGGAACGGACCTTTGTACCAAGTAGCAAGTGGACTGTGTCTTTGCAGTTTTGTCTGCATTCGCGCTATGAGGTGTGCTTGAGAGCAGTACAGGTCCCTTAAAGCCTGGCCTGTTTATTAGGTAGTGATTGGAGGTGCTGCTAACACTTGGCTGAACAGTAGAGAGGAGAGTCGTCCCTTTCTTTTCAGTAGGCCCTGCCTTTGGTACAGATACACCCAGCCTCAGGTTGCTCGGACTTAATCCGGCACCCTTAAGGTTACATAACTTCTCTATCCCTGGCTTCATGTAAGATACATTAATCTGAGGATTTGACGAACTGGTTATTAGCTTGAAACCTGGAGTGGACTTGACCTGCAGGGGCATGGTGAACCGGTTCTCAGCAGTCCTCAGGAGGACTGGCTGCTTACCGTCTGGCAACTGAAGAATTCGCAGTTTTGTGGTTGTTTTTGTTTGTTTTAAAGAATCACTTGATCCACATACAGATTCTTTCCTTTCCTTATTTAGCTGTTGGTTAACGATTGCATCTGAATGTTCCGATACAAAACTGCCCAAGCCAGCGGAATTACTCCTGGCATCTGGCGGATTCTTAGAAATAGGAATGTTTTCCTCCTCAACTTTAATAATATTAAAATCTTGGAACACCGACTCAGAGTTTTCATCCTCATTGGCAGAATCATGAACGCTGGCTACGCACTCATCGACCTCTATTTCAGTTGCTGATACTTTCCTAATGCTTTCTTGGTTGTTTTCTTGAGTCGAGTCTTCATTGACACTTTCTGTAAATAGTTCTGGGGATTCTGCCAGTGTCAAATTAAAATTTGAGGAATCACAAATACTTTTGTTGTCAGGTGAGTGTTCAGACATATTGTCATAGTTTTGCGTAGTGTTAGGTGAAGTGCTGAAATTTTCCTTTGAATAGTTATGAAAGGAAAACACTTCTTGATTTGGTGAATTGTGTATGCAGTTTTCAGAGCCCATAGCAGTCTCTTTGTGGCTATCTAAAGTGGGGACGGAGGACTCTGAGAGGGGAGTTGCACTTTTCAAAAGCTTTTCGAAAGTCAGCTTACTATTTTTAGGTTCGATATCAGTCCCATCCCTGTTTGGCTTTTCTGGAGTACTCTGAGATGATTGGTCTTTATTTCCTCTGGTGCCAAAAGGAAAGTTCCTTTTGTTGTCGTTTTTGTCTGCCACTCGATCAGTCAAAAACTCATCTTCAGCCTCACAGTTCTCTGCAGCTGATCTGGAAAGCGACGTTTCCTGAACAACGTTTAAAGTTTTAGATGAACCAGTAACTTTACCTAAACTTGACACATAACTGGCTTTAGAGCCATCAGAATTATTGTCAAACACACTTCTCTCTGAAGAGGTTTGACTTGGGGGACTTTGGTCGCTGATGTGATCAAATTCATCTGTCACGGGAAATGACATATCTGAACAGGTTAAAGATCCATCGGTTTGTTCCCCGATGTCCTCTCTGTGTGGGGGGGAATCAAGGTCGCAAACAGCTGTTTCTTCCTCCTCAAGCTTAACTTTGACTGCCATAATTTCATCTTGATCCAGCTGTATGCAAGCTGCACTTCTTGGAGAAACGGCAAAGCAATGTGATGACGAGCTCCTGCTGTCGGAGCACTCCCCATTCTCCACAGACACTTTGCTTTTCTCCAGCAAAGCTTTTGATGCCAACAAGCCCAGCTCTTCTATGGAGGAATGGTTCTGTGTGGATGAATCTTGCTTCCCTGCTGGAATTACTTTGAGAACTAAATGCTTTTTGCCATCAACCATCTTGAATCCCATCACTTTGGTTGTACAGTTGGGAGGGAGAGAGATTTTGTTCTTGACCATCAGAACAGTCAGGCCATTAGGGTTGGTGTGACTTCCAGCATCACCGCTTGCACCGTTGTCACATTCCTGTAGCATCACAGACGCTGACTGCTCTGTATTATGAGAACTTCTGATCCTAGCTTTGTTAAACTTTTTTACTACATTCCCATCCACCAAGTGGGGTGTCTCGTCTAAAGACAGGTCTGGTTTGATTAGCCTTCCATTTTGGTTTGGTAAACTCCCAGAAAGACAGTTTAGCTTCGATATCCTCCTCCTTTCAGTCTCCTCCTTGTGAACCGCAGCAGAGTGCTTTTTCAGGTACTCAGTCCTTGCTGCACCATATCCACATATTTGACATGTGAAAGGGAATGTACCAGAGTGACCTTTCAAATGCTTCTGATGATCCTCGTCATTCAAGCTAATATGTCTGCATTTTGAACACTTCCACGGACTCTCGTTGTGGTGATGGATGTGCTGGACAAACGTCCCTGCGTCCACGGTTGTAAAGTCACACCAGTCACAGTTAAATTGTCCGTTTAGGCTGTGAGACATAATGTAGTGTCTTGTAAGCAAAAGCAGCGAGTACTGGACATCGTCATTGCACAGTTCACATTTAACCAGTGTGTTTCTGTGCTCGATCCGATGCCGCTGAAGAGCAGAAAACTCATTTGCAGCAAAACCACAAAGTTCACAAGGGTATGTAGGAAGAGTTCCTTTATGGGCCACTTGAAAATGCTTCAGGAGATCATTTGGACTGTATGTGGAAGTGTCCTTACATACAGAGCATCCAAAACTCAAAATCTTTCCAGAAAAAACTGCCCCCTGCTGGCTTTTACATGGAGCTTTATAGTATAGTATACTTGGCTTATCTTTCTTAGTAGGACTTCCATATTCCTTAATGGTAGCTTCTTCTGGATTATTGAAGAGAGACCCATCTGGCCCTTCTCTGATGTGTTTATATACAAAGTCTTTTACCTTGTCCTTTTCATCCTCTATTACTGAAATGCTGCCGTTTTTGACTGAGTCATGAGGTATTGTGAGATCTTCTTCCATAGCTGGTGATCTGCAGAAAGCTGGAAAAGAATCAAACATTTTGTATGTTGTTAACATATGAGCAAAAAAAATGCTATTTTATTTTTTCAAAACTATATTATATATATATTCTAGTTCTATTATATAAATTAAATTCGTAATAGAATATCAAAATTTTACTTGTGCTAATGCTTACAAAAAGAAACACTACATCAATCATCATGATGTTGTCATTATAATTTATATGTCATTATGATGATTATTGTTCAATTAACATGTAGTCTAACTAAAAACATACTACATGTAATGAACATGTAGTCTAACTAAAAAAAATAGCTTCTACAAATCAAGCCAAACAGCAAGGTTAAAATAAAACTCAATATATAGAGATACATTTTAGCTTTATTGTTACCTGTATTCCTTGTCAAAACTGAGGAGAGGAACCTGTAGTGTGGACAATATACCTATATGACAAAGAGAGAAAATTAGAACATTTAGACGTCAAGTAATACATTTGAACTTCCTGTTGAAATACATTTGAATTTATAGTTTGAAAGAAGGTTTGTGGAGAGTGTGTGAGTTTTCCACCTCTCACGCAGTGGATGAAACCAAGTTACATCTACATATTTAGAAATTTAGCATTCAGTGCCTGAAGCTCTCCATCACTTGGTCCAGATATTTAAGTGTTAAACAATTAAGGAGATTAGAGAGAACGGTCAAAGGTTTAAATAAACTTGTAATAAAGACTTACTAATAAATATGACAACATCAACAGATTAGTGAAGATTCCTCTACATTTTGGTGCCTCCACAGTTACCTTTGCAAATTTCAGTGAGAGGCTGTGTACACAATAACAAATTCAACCCAGTGCCTTCAGGGTCATAATTCTTCAACCACAGAAACTGATTAATAACATGACTATTTAAATCATCACCTTTAATAAAGCATGAGCAGCACTTCTTGAGTTGCTAAAAACAAACAAAAGCAGAGGCCATTTGGCTTCGTTACTAAGCCAGGTGCCCGGCATCTTTTCTTAGCTGGAAGGTCATAGATATTTGGGATATTTGGGTTCAGAGCTGTGCACACTCTTAAAATGGTGGAATGCATCAGTGAAAAGGATTCTGCAGCTCATCAACACAGGGAATAACTGACCACAAAGGCATGTCCTACCAAACACACAGAGCATTTGAGCAGCTTGTGGCTGCATCTGAGGTATTGTTGCAGATATAAACTGCATTAAGCTTCATTAAAGGCTGCAATTAATTAAACAATTATCAATTAGGGTAAACTGTTCCTGCACTGTTATCAATTAGATAATCTGATTGGTACATCACCCAGCATGTGGTTAAAATATAATAACTTCATATGTGGAGTGATGTGTTGCAGAAACTCATTAAAACAAAATGTTACTCCTCTAAATGGCATTGACATCATTCGACAAACAGTGATTCCAACAGGTTCTGCATCTTCAGTCAAACTGAATAAATAATGTCATTCATATCCAACATTGAACTAAATAGATGAGGCTGGTTCCATTATTAGAAGGGTGCTTGTTATTAGCACCTCAATAAAACACGATGCTCCTAAAGTATTACTATACATCAGCAGGAACTGCGAGTGCCTCAGTCAGCTGTCAACACTGTGGATCAGAGGAAGCCATGTTGGAGAAAAATGGCTGCCATGATTTCATGAATTATCTGAACCAGCTTCACTTCTGTGGGAAATGTTCATGTTTGGCAACAACGCCCTCACAAACACCTTCACTGGCTCAAATCATCCATCTACAGCACGTTTGCAAACACAATGGGAATTATACCCAACAAATCAAATTCCACTACACAGATCACAGCATTTATAGTTTCTGATATGTCTAATAAAACTGCACACATGCAACTTGGATTGGGACAAATGTGAGCAGGACCGGCGTCCACGCAGCGGGGGGCACCTGGGCTGCACGCAGGTACAGTGGGCTGCTCCGGGCCCACGCACATCTGCACGGGACGAATAAATGAGGCTCGCAGATGAGAGGAAAAGTTGCATCGTCTCCAAATTGCAGTTGCACTGAGCCTCAGTAAGATCACGGCGATCGAAGTGGCAACAGCGTGTTGCCAGGAGGCTGCGGGTTAGCGACACGGTGCAATCCAGCACACGCATTTAATGGGTCCCCTCCACTTTTCAGCGACTTGCTCCACAGTCGCTTAAGTTTAGGAAACGCGAGGGGATCGCTGCATCAGTGGGAGAATTAACGGCAGCGGACAGAGAGCAACAAAAGGAGAAGGGGCACCAGGATGTTTCACTGATCTGTGGCAATTTGTGCCTCGATACGCTGACAAGATGTCAGCCACTTAGCGACAATATGATTGTCTGTGCACTTTAATGCCAGTTATTTTACACCAAAATAAAGCCCCCACCCACGCGAAGACATTCAAAGTTACGGGAAAAGACTTGTTTCTTACTATGAACTCGATGGAAGTTCAGGCGGCGTCCCGTCAACGTCCGACATCATGAAAAGAAAATAAAGCTTGAAAAAAACACACGGTACAAACATTTGCCTTCCTTCTCTCCTCTCTGTGGACCCACAGCGACGGCGGCCATGACAGTCCATCCGGGTACTGCCGTGCTCTTGGCTCTCATGAAGAAGCGGATGAATATGTATTGCTTGTCAAAATACTAAACTAGTGCCTTCGGACATATGTGCGTGTCGTGGTAAACACAGTCAAAACAACTTTCACGAAGGCAACGTGAAGCGGAGTTTTATAAGACGTCCACAGGAGCCTGTCGACGTTTGCGCAGCTTCGGCGCTACGTCATTTGTTGCTTTTGTAGGTGTGTGTGTGTGTGTTGCCTACTAGGTGGAAGAAGCCATGAGCAGCAATGGCGGATACACGCCATTTCCTCCATAGGCTGACGCGCCTTTGTTGAGCCCCGACGATAAATCCATTCTTTTCCAACTGTAAATACTCATATATGCTGGTGTGTAATTTGTCCTTTATCCCACCAGTCTACATCATACGGACAACGTATTGCAGTAATGCACACACAGTGGATTAAATGGAGGGTGTGAAGGTCATAGTTACACTGTTACCTCATCGCCAGCCTGGTGCGTTGGAGCAACATGGCTGGACTGTGTTTCACAGCAGCTACGGTCAATGGAATCAAGGATGGTAATATTTGGAGGTGTTAAAAAAACTGCTGTAGTTGAGCAATAAATACGTCAGCTCAACCTACATGCTAATATAATATTGACTGAGTTGTCACTATAATGTTCCCGCAAATCAAACAATAAAACACGTGATTAAAAATAATCACCAAATGATTTTCCCGCTTCCTGTTTGTATGAATTTTTTTACTTTGAACAGATGTGAACAGGAAGTAATCCTACATATGAAATACAAAACCTACGAGCTTCCTAGGGAGGAGTGTGCATCCTGTGGGGGTGTTTTTACTATAGATAGATATAGACTATTTACTCATAATCTTAGCTGTGTGACTAGTATAATGGATTCCATGGTTTTAATGCTGTCCAACCAATTCAATCCCATTCACCCCCAATTTCATTGCGTGATCCCTATCTGAAATTGATTTGAGCAATCAAAAGAGTTTGCTGGATAATCGGTGCCCCTTTAAATAAATGTGTGGAGGACAACGGGTTCAGTACCACCTGAAGAGGTGATGATCGCAGCTCTTCATTATTGGCTTTCAAACAATAATGTCTCTAAATGATTGGAGTCAGTTAATAGTTTCATAAACTGCAGATACTGACTTTGTTTAGAATCGTACAATGAGAAACACTAGTCTTATATTATCAGCCCACGCAGTTGAGGTGACTCTCAGCCTCTCTGAGATATTCCTAATTATTGACCTGTTGTCAGGTAATCTGAGTCATGGTTGTGATTTAAGCCGGTTGTTTTTTAGCAGAGCTTGTGTGTTTTGATGTTTTATATAACAGTTAACATGTTTTTTTGGGTTGCTTTCTTTAAAACATTTACCTAATTATTAAAAATTTTAGTATTTATTTAAATGATATTGATTTAAAGGTTGCTTATATTTAATAGACCCTGCTTTTTTACATTGTACTGTATGAAACTGTGGTATAAAAGCACAGGGCAGGACATCACTTAAAAGAAACGCAAAATTGACTTTAACAATCTTTCTTTGAATGTTTATTACTTTACATTGATAAATTCATAATTCAGCAGAAAAATCCAATTGCTGTGATTCAATGCACTGTACACATCCTTCGTCACATCACACAGCTATCAACTGCAAAGATACAGTATGATCACACACACACACACACACACACACACACACACACACACACACACACACACACACACACACACACACACACACACACACACTCTATATCTGTCATATTATGGCATATCATTGAACATCCATTAAAATTACACGTGTTAAGCCCCTTCCTTTCATTCGGCCCAGTCAAGGTGTGTTTCTCCCACACCAGTGTTGGGGGAAAGAGGCGTGAGACCAGCTATTGGGGTTTGTTCTCCTGAGAGACTATTGCAGGTCAACTGAGAGAAGAACAAAACAGCATTTAGAAGCATTTTGATGATACTAACCATGTGCAATACTGTATGTTGCTGTAATCTGACATCAGGCTACACTTGGACAGACTTGGGCCGTGAGAAAATGTCAGTGACAAGCAGAGATGACACAGTTTAACTAGATGTGTATTTTTCTGCTAAACCAGACCCCAACTCTTACTTCATCCAGTAACTGCACATCATAGCAACCAAAAGTTCTTCTATTCCTCCTCCAGCTTCTCATCACTCACACGTCGCTGTGAGAAACTGCATCTCTGGCCGTAATCCTTTGTTGTACTTTAAGTGCAGCAACTGGGTCCGAGTCTAAATCTGGTTTGAAATGTGCAAAGTTACAGCATCAGAGCACAGCACAGTCCATTCACTAGTACCTCTGAAAGAGACGAACAGTGTTCCTGTTATGCGTCGTAATGGATGTCACATGGTAAAGTAATTAGTGGGCGTCTTTTTGAGTTTAGCGTTTATACATAAACGTTTCCTAAAGAAGGTCAACTGAGTCTCACCAGTACAAAAAGGCTTTGATTTTACAGTGACATCCCTCTTCTGCTCATGAATAGTTTTTTAGAATTTAGTTTTTTTAAAATTAGTTTTTACCACCTCAGCCAATAGTATAAAATGTCTGTAGCACTGATTGTTCTTAGCTTAATTTAAACCTTTCACTGCTTTAGTATATTGTGTGCTGTGTTTCATGGAGGACTGCACTGTCTAATACATGAAGAAAAAAAAGTTTCAAAACTTACAAAAACAATGATTTAGCCAGGCACAGTGAAACAATTACATACGTTTTCTGTATCCTCCACAATCAGCCCAGACCCCTGACTCCGTCTAATTACAGTGTATTGGGTTGGGCTTGTTTACATCCCTGGGTTTGGGGTCTGTGATTGAGTGGATTACAGCATATGCAAACGTGTCTGCTTACAGTACATAGTTCTTACATCAAGCACAAAGGAACATTGTTCTGTATTTATGAGGCAACATATGAAGTAATGTATGAACTAGCAACATGATGTCATACAACACATCCAGGCTCTGAAATCTAAATCAGATTACAAATCAAATATAAACCAACGTTGGTGACAACTTTTAAAAAATAAAAGAAATACTTTTCATTTCATGTAGAAATCAGCATTTGCACATTCGGTCAATATTAGGTCATTAACTCTGTGTTTAAGAGCAGACGTCCAGTTCTTCTTCTGTTGCGTTCACCACTACTAGCTTTCCAAGAATCATCTACTGCCCCCAGTGGTCAACGCTGCACAGTGCACAGAGGAGCTTGTAATGTGTTTTGTGAGACTACAGAGAATTAAGTGCTCAGAGTATTTTATGTTCTCAAATGCTGCACAGTTTGTTTAGCATTCTGGCTAATTTGTAGGAGTCCATAAATACGGACACGGATCTTATGCTGCACAGACGTTAAGACGTAATGTATAACATACATAATCTGCCATGGTTTGTGATGCCCCCACAACACACGGTGCTCCTGGTGCCGGCCGGCTCTGCAGTAACCTCCATGATTACGTCTGGCAGCAACAGACTCACCGATCACACACAGCCGCTCGAACTGGGAAACACACGAAGAACGTGAGACTCGGTTTGCGCTCCATTTGAATTTCACGCTGTAGCCGTCACCGACTCACCGCTGGTGAAATGCATGCCGCGTTCACAGGGTCAAATCTTCATGCCGAGCTTGGCTTTCTGTGGAAACGAGCGTGATTAAAACGGTGATTTACACTCCCGCCCCGAAAGAAGCAACAAAGGCAACTTACGATGCCAGAGGCGTGTTTGGGTTTGACGCTGTAGGAGGCCTTCTCTTTAGCCTGACGGAACGACTCCTCTGCTGCTTTTAACCTGCAGCACAACCGCTCCAGCGTTTACATTTGAGCGAAAAACAAAGAAAGAATATTACATATTTTTGCATAAGAAAGCAGGAAACAACAAGCACCTTTCCTTGAGAATGGCTTTGTTTTCTTTCTTCCACTGGTCCTTGAAATCTGACGAGAACTCGTGCCACATGCAGAAGAACGTGTTGGGTGAAACCTCCTTCTCTCCCGCCTTGGCCTTCACGGAAAAGAACACCGTGAGCTCCAGGAACCTGACAGAACATCACGGCATCAGTACCCGATAAAGCAGCACTCACATCCAGCAGGTCAATGAAAAGCACTGAAGGAGGAATCCCAGTTTAGAAAGTTACAGCTTGGGAAGGTTTCATTTCTGCATTAAAATCCCAGATAGAGCTCCATGAAATGCTCAGTGGTTGCTTTAATGCTAGGTTTTTACTTAAAATAGAAAGGTGAAGCTCGGTCTCACAGTTTGTGGGTGTTGCTGAGCTGAGCATCCAGGGTTTCCAGTTCGTTTTTAGCTAAAGGAGGAACGATTAAAACAAAAGAAAGGTCAGGAGCAAGGCTACATGCAGTACCAACACTGATACCGGGTCAGGTTCAGTACAGGTTCAGTGCACTGGGGTGAATTAAGACACAGGCCCGTTTTATTACTATACGTTTACCTTGTGTTAGGAATTCGTCCATCTTTTCTTTGAAGGGCTGCAAGTTATCCTCATCTGCAGCTTTGCAAACCTTTTCCGCTTCAGACGTACACGCTGATGAAATAAACAACACATTAATAGTCATATGCCGTCCTCGGCCATGTGGTCAAACAACCAAATGGCGCGTTTTTGTGTTTGTGTGTGTGCGTCCGCGGCACCTCTCAGGTCCTTCCTGAGGCGAGCCAGATCTTTCTGAAAGTCTTCAAACTTCATCTGTGAAGCCTGGAACAGTTCGTGAGGCTCGGGGAGAGGATACACACACGTCTCCCTGCCGGCGTCCTGATGACAGACGCACACAAACAGCGGCACGTCATGATCCTGTTACAAAAGGGATTTTTGTAGATTCTAACTGAGCTATTTGGAGGAAGCGCTCACCTCATCGAAGTGTCTGAGGTAGTAGGCCACGACGAAACAGAGAAGACTCTTCGTGCTGTCCTGCACGTGTGGACACAATGAAAGGGTCAGAGTCTCTTCATCGACTGAGATGATGGTTTCAACGTGACGCCTCTGCTCCAGTTCTACTGAATCTTTACTTCAGCTACTCACGCTGCTCTTCACGTCTTTCAGCTTGGGCAGGATGTCCAGGCTGAAGCCGTCAGCTTGGCCTCGGGTCCGGTTTCCCCCATTCATGAAGTTGCCGAAGGCCAGAACCAGACCCAGGACCTGCTTGACCGTCCTGCCGTCCTGTAGCGCCTGCAGAGAGTTGAGGGTGAGGACAGCGGACGGACATCTGACGTGGGATCCTCTCCTCCTTTACCTTGCACAGCCTCTGCAGCGTGTCCAGCTTCCTGGTTATGGACGACATGCACTCCGTGAAGCTGCACTGGAAGAGGATGCAGAAGACTCTGCCCGAGAAGTTCGGAATGAGGGAGAGCTGGTGCAAAAACCTGCAAGAAATGACAAACAGCAGCCGCTTCACCCCCACGTTCAGCATCCGGCCGTCGCTCATCGCAGCGTCTGCGTGTCAGACTCACTGCTCAGGTTTGTCCAGAGGCTTGGCGTTCTCTTTGTCCTTCGATGACTTGATGTGCTTTTCAATCTTGTCCATCTCCTCCTGCTGTGCCCTCTGTGGGAGACATGCAAGACACCGACTCCATCTACAGCCCCACGCTAATACAGTAGAAAACCGCTGCTAGACAGAACACACAAGCAGAGGTGAGTGCGTGCCGCTCACATTCTCATACAGCGCCTGCAGCGTCTCCAAGTCCACCACGGTGTTGTCCAAATTCAGGACGGCTGACAGAAAGTGAGAGAGACACAGTAACTAGATAGGAACTCCTGAATAAAAACCAGCACAGACAAATCTCACAAGTCACAGTCAAATCTCACCATGTTGGATGTCTTTCATATCGAGGTGCAGCGAGGACATGAGGATTCCAACGGCCTGGGAACGCTTGTTGTTCAGGAGCTTCACTACCTAAAATGAACCGGATGTCACATGACCTGTTACCTGAATACATGAATGTGAGGCAGCACACACAGGGACCTGCTTGGCTTTGGACTTGGTGATGGTGTCCGAAAGCGGCTGCTTCTTCTCCTTAACAGCCGTTTTGGAGAACAACTCCACAAACTCCTCGAAGTCCACGTCTGGCTCCTCGATTGTCTCCCACACCAACGAAGAAGACGCGTCCCTAAGAAGCACACGGCAGCATTTAACGCGGCGTTGCAGCTCAGCGTTAGCTGCGGTAAAAGTGGGCACGGGCTGGAAACGTCTCTGTTTACTTCTTGGTGTGCAGCTGGATCCTGGTCCAGTAGAGAGGCTTCATGGGTCGGGGCGGCTCCACCACGGCCTTCCTGGGAGGCTTCTCCTGAGTCAGACCCAGTGCATAGAGCCCCAACGGCAGAGGAGGAGGCAGGGAGCCCAGGGCCCCCGGAGGAGCCGGAGGCCCGCACGCGGACCCCGGTGGAGGTGGGGGAGGAGGAGGAGGAGGAGGCCCGCAGCCCGGAGGTGGGGGCGGAGGGGGCGGCGGGGGAGCGACGCCACCAGGCAAAGGGGGAGGAGGTGGGGGAGGAGGTGGCATTAAACCCCCTGGTAGCGGCGGAGGAGGAGGAGGAGGAGGAGGCGCGGGTACTGAGCCACCTGGTAAGGGGGGAGGAGGGGGAGGAGGGGGAGGAGGGGGAGGAGGAGGGGGAGGAGGCGCTGCTCCTCCTGCCGGGGGAAGCGGCTGCTGCTGACAGGAGCAGTGGACCCCGTCCCGCCTGGAGGGAGGCGCCGGGGCGCCGGCGTCGCCACAAGGCACTTTGAACCTAAAGCTCTCGTCCACGGGTGAGGTCTGCACCGACTTGACCTCCAGGCCGCCCAGCGAGAGCCCCGCCTCCGTCTGCAGGTGAGCGTCGCACACGGCCCTCGGCAGGCCCTCCTCCCCCCCACACTCCCTGTCCGTGGTGAGGGCGGGGGGCGTCGTACCGTCCCTGTCCAGCAGAGGGGGCTGTCGCTCCAGCTCCGCGATCTTAGTCCTGAGGTCCTCGATCGTTTGTTCCAGCTGCTGGATGACGTTCACGTGTTTCTCCTTTAGTTTTGATGAGGGGAGCACACAGTCCTCCTGCTGGTAGGATATCACAATGAGAATAACAATAACAGTAAAAAGTCGCCTGATAATGTTCTTTGAGCCAAAGAAATGAAACCTATCAATCACCTGACTTTCTTGGTTCTCCTTCTGCTGTTGCCTCAAATCCAGAGGGGCTGCGTGTTGTTCTGCAAGAATCATCAACACACGAACACATGCCTGGAACTGAATGTAATCTGTTATAATGTTAGAGATGGTTTGCCCCACAGATGATTACTCACCTTGATTGTCCTCTACAATGAGCAAAGAGTGTAGATTCAGGCAAAGATTCAAACAGGAAAAGAAAGGAGAATATGAAACACAGGTGTTTTCACAGAAACGTCCCCATCATCATCACCTGATTCTTAGAAACTAAATGAGTTCATCTAATGAATCCAACAAACATCTAGTCAAGTGGGACACATGCAGTGGATCAGATTTCGCCTCAACATCCTGCCTAAACGCTCCAGTACCTGTCTCTGTGGACCTGGGTCCGGCCTTGACTGGAGGCCAGGGGCCTTTAAACAGCTTCCCATCCAGCGGCTCCAGGGAGTGAGGTGGTTGGTTGACTGCCGCCCATGTGTAGAGCTGATCATGCTGGAGACACGGTCGTGTTCAGAGGACGTTACGGATCTGTGACGCGTCTGGAACTGGACCTACTGGAACTATAACTCACGTCGAACTTGGCCGATGCGGCGGCGGCAGCGCCGCCGACGTGGGCCGTGCTGCCGCCGAGCTGCTCCCTGAAGCAGTCGGTGAACGGCAGCAGGAGGCCCATGGCCAGGATCCGGGAGCAGAGCCTCTCCGCCTCCTCGGGCTCCTCCTGCTGCTGCTGGAGGAACAGCTTCTCGAGGAGGGTCCGGCCTAAACGGGGCAGTTTGGGTTTTTAGAAGCATCTCACCCCCCCCCCCCCATTCAGATTCCGACACCCACCTGTGAAGATGTCCTGGAGTCCACAGGAGGACCTCCTGGTGGCACAGAGGGGCTGGCTGCCTCCTCCTCCCCTGTAGCCCACCAGGTACTCTCTGGAGCCCTCGCTGTCCTCCTCCCTGCTCCTCAGCCGCCGCTCCAGCTCCTCCGTCCAGTCGGCGGAGCGGCTCAGTGACCCGGCGAGGCTCCGGGACCGCTGCCTGCGGAGCTGCTGGCCGTCAGCCGCCGCCCTGTCGGCAGAAAGTCTGTGAGCCACAACATCACTAATGCCCCCCGGACCCGCGTGCAGTGACTCCTCCCGTACCTGTGGAGGTGATGGTGGGCCCTGCGCGGGGACAGGGGGCTGTGGGACGGGGACAGGGCCGGGGAGTGTCCCGGGGAGCTCAGCTGCCTGGTGGTGGTCTTGATGTAGGAGGGGAAGATGGGAGGGTAGGGCTTGACCACGGGGCTGGAGGAGGCGGAGGAGTGGCTGGACCTGAGGAGGCGCTTGGCCAGCGTGGGGCTCTCCTGGGGCGGCAGCGGGCTGAAGGACACGTTGCTCGCCCGGCGCTGCCTGTGGGAGGGGGACGCCCCGGCGGCGGTGGAGGCGGGGGGGCCGGACTCCGAGCCGGCGCTCAGGCAGTCGTCCAGGGACTCGGCGCTGGTGCCCGAGCCCAGCGGACCCTCGCCCTCCTCGAACACGGCCCCCGAGCTCAGGCCCTCGGCCGCGTCGGGGCTTCGGCCGCGACTGTCTGCAGGCGCCTCCTCCTGGGGGGCTTCACCTCCGGCATCCTCCTCCACCTCCCCCGGGAGCTTTCCTGCACTGTCAAACGTGTGACCAGGGAGGCTGTTACCCCCGGTCGTCATGGCGACGGGGCTGACAGCTGCCTCCCCTTTAGTAGCCATGGCGACGGCTGTGTGAGGGGGGTGCAGGTCTTTTGTGCCCGCGGCTGCACAAAGCAGGGCTTCTCTCTCCAGCTCCCCCTGCTCCTCCACCGCCTCCTCCCTCTCCTCCACCTCTGCGTGGAACGGGAGGTGCGGAGTGGGAGTGGGAGGCGGGTCCGCATGGCTGTCGGAACCGGAATCCTTCTCCGCCTCCAGGAACGACAGGGCGTCCGAGCCCAGTTCTAGCTCGGGGGTCAGGTCGAGCGCCTCGCGAGGAGCCACTCTGACCGCGCCGTTGCTCTGCTTCCTCCCCCCCTCCCCTCCTCCCCAGCCCGGCTCCCGCTCCCCCTCCTCCTGCGCCTCCGCGATCGCGTGGACTCCCCCGTGCAGCTGCTGGTGCTGCAGCCGGATGGCGAGCTGGATGTCGGCGAGCAGGTCCTCGTGGTCGGCGGCCGAGTGGAAGCTGTAGATGTCGGTGTCGGAGCCCGAGCTCCCCCCCTTCTGCCCCCCGTCCTCGGCGGGGGAGGTCGCTGCCGTGGAGGCTCTGCGCGGCGCCTCCGGCTCCCGCTCCCCCGCGCCTCCTGCTCCCCGCTCCTGCCGGCTCTCGGGGTCGGCAGCCTCGGTCTCCCAGTGGCCCAGCTCGTCTGCAGACAGGTCCGGTGTTTTGGTGCTGTCCAGTTCCTCGTGCTGGGACGCTAAGACGTCCTCCTTGGACCCGGTCACTGATGAACACACGTCCCCTTTCCCTTTCAGGTTGCTCTTCCTCTTGCGGATGGAGAAAACCGAGGACTTGGACTCGGACTTGTTTTTCTTCTTGCCTGGACCGGTGCCATGCAGCCCCCCTCCTCCTCCGTTGATGCCTTTACCTCCATGTTTCCCGTGGAGCCTCTTCCCCCCCTTCCTAGCGCCGTCGCCTCCTCCTTCCCTCCAGCCTTCGTCCAGCGAGGGGTAGCTTCCATTACCCGATGCTGCGGCCGCTTTCTTCTGCTTCGCCTCCTGGTTGCCCATGTTGATGGAGCGCGCGTGATGGCTGCCCGCCTCCCTCAGGTCATGCCGGGGAGTGATGCTCCAGCCTGGAGCAGTGTTTTGACGGAGGGTGCAGTAGAATTTGTGGCCTAATCTGTGGATGCAGGTCTGTGGGAGGAGGAGTAGCTGCTGCTGCTGATGTTGTTTTTTTTTTTTTTTCAGTCTACGTCGCGTGACGAGCTTCCTCGTTGTTTTCCGGTGACGAAAGCTGGCGTGGCAGTGATGCTGGCGCTGATGCAGGAGACACACGACCCCCTCCTTTCCTTACCCCGTCTCACCCCCCTCCTCTCCGTCTGATGAAAGGACGCAGGCACTGCATGCTCGACGCACTGGGAGTGATGGGGAGCTACTGGGAGAGGACCAGGAAACACATCAGCTGGGAAAAAAAGAGCAGAGGAGAAACGATGCTGCTGCCTGTAATCGAATGTGTGCGTCTACCTCACCACATTTCCCATGATTCCCACGCCTGTGCATACATTACCCATGATGCTGTGTTGACTCTTTTAAAGGGGCATTTCATCAAGCTCTCTGTCGCTGCACGTTGCTGGTTCTGCATTTATTTCTTCTAGTTTTTCTTTTTCTTTATTAAAATTTAGTTGTGATCATACATGTGTCATTGTTCTACAGCTTAGAGTTATTGCTTTGTTATTAGCTTTGTTCGTTTATTCTGAAAAATAAAAAGTATTATTAGGAGGAGCATGTATTGACATATGCATATACATGTAAATGCACATGTTTCATTTCACAGTTTTATTAAAAAGCAGAAATAATTTTGAACAGACGTGATGTTATCTTTTTCTTCTCTCACAAACCAGATTATTCTCATCAGGTGTGAAGTGCAGCACAAATTCAGGTCACAAACAACGATAAAAACATTACTTACACTTTTAACACGCATCAAGTTTGAATATTTAAGGGCATGAAGTCGCCCATTTAACAACATTGTTTGCTTTAATCAAAGTCCAATGAATAATTCATCAGTTTCCTCTGAAGCCACTAGAGGGCGCTAGCGGACACTTTTTGCGCAGACCTACTCTTAACGTTGCCTCAGTAAAACTGTATATTGGCCCGTTACATATTGATCATATTCAGCAACATTTCAATGTGTTAGACATGTAATTTCTTTTATTAATCTTCGACTCATATACTGCACATGTGAACATCAGTGCAGGAAAGCGTCAGCGACGCCGAGTGACACACAACAACAAAACAACAAACACAAAGTGCAAAGTTGAGTACTAGTATTGAGTCATATTTGCACACGGGGGGTCACGCTTAGAGCTTCTCATGTCATCACGGGTATTGATTTTTGGGGCTGAATAAAAGAACGAGGGGCCATAGACAGTCTGAATATCCTCTCTGGGCTGCGCGTTTTCACTCCAGCTGCTGAGATGCTGTTGCTCGGACACGCAGCCGGCGCCGCTCCGCAACGACCCCCTCACGTCTCCGACGAGTTCCGATCCGCTCCCCCCGAAGGCCGAGGCGTCTTCCCCGCCTACGCCGGGTCCTTTTTCCGGAACGCCGCTCCCTGCCTCTGATGGAAGTGCGGCTTGTTCTTCTTCTGCTTCCACTGGCACATCAGGATGTCTCGGAAGGTGGTGCGGAAGGTCTTGTTGCACAGCGCGTAGCACATGGGGTTGACCGTGCTGTTGACGTAGCACAGCCAGTAGCCCAGAGCCCACAGGGTTCCGGGGATGCAGTCCTGGCAGAAGGTGTTGACCAGCACCATGATGTTGTACGGCAGCCACGTGGTGACGAAGGCCAACAGGATGGCGCTGAGCGTCCGCGCCGCCTTCTTCTCGTTCGCCTTCTTCTCGTTCTTGCGTTTGTTGATCTCGGTCTTGGCTTTGGACGCGAAGCGCTTGGCCATGGCCGCTTCCTTGATGGATATGGCGCCTTGCGATTGGTCCACAGCGGACGCGGGCGCTGACCTCGGCGGCGGCTGATCCTTCTTAGGCGTCTTATCTACGGACAGGTAGATGCACGTTAGTCATTTATTTGAAGCCTAAAGGCTATTTAACCCTTCGCTACCCAGTAGTGCAGCCGTTCCCAACCTGCCGGAGGCCTCAGAGTGTCGGTTCCATCGCCCTCGTCCTCCGAGCCGCCGCCGGCGTCGTTGTTGTTTAAGCTGTCACAGCTGCTCTCTCTCGCCACCTGCGTCTTCGGGGCGCGCCGGCCCGGCAGCAGGGACGCGAGCCGGAGGCAGAACCTTCCCCCCGGCGCGGCCTCGTTCTCCTTGTTGTTCCTGTCTGAATCCTGCTGATTCAGCTCGTAGCTGCTGCAGCTCTGGGAGCTGGTCTGGCGCAGCATGGCCGACGAGCTCTTGCGGCTCCCGGCGGCGCCGCCGCTGGAGCTCTGAGCCGGGCTCGGGCCGGCGCCCGCCCCAGAACCCTTGAGGCCTTGCACGTCTTTGGCTCGCTTCTCCGTCTCCTGGTAGATCTTCCAGAACAGGAAGGTCATGATGGTCACGGGCAAGTAGAAGGCGGCGATGGCGGTGCAGAACGTGATGATGGGCTCGGACAGGAACTGGATGTAGCACTCGTCGGGCTGAACCGTCCGCTCGCCTACAATGTACTGCCAGAACAGGATGGCAGGGGCCCAGAGGATGAAGGAGATGGACCAAGCCAGTCCGATCATAGTCATGGCCCTTTTGGTGGTTCTCTTGGCCCGATAGGTCAAAGGTCTGGTCACAGAGAAATACCTGAGGAAAGACAGGAAATGAGCACCTGCAGGCTTCAAAAAAATAACTAGGAGTCTGTCAGAACCTGTCGAAGCTGATGACCAGCAGGTTCATGACCGACGCGTTGCTGGCCACGTAGTCGATGGCGAGCCACAGGTCGCAGACCACGGGCCCCAGCGCCCACTGGTCCATGATGATGTAGGTGGTGTAGAGGTTCATGGACAGCGTGCCAATGGTGAGGTCAGCGAAGGCCAGGCTCAGCAGGTAGTAGTTGTTCACCGTCTTCAGCGCCTTGTTTATCTTGAAGGACACCAGCACCAGGATGTTGCCGACAACCGTGACCAGAGAGAGCGAACCCGTGAGGAAGACGATGATGATGACCTGGGGTTGAGAAGACGGCAACTCATTGGAGCCTTCATCCGCGGCCAGGGTGCTTTTTCTTGTGGACACGTCGTTACCTGCCAGATGCTGTGTCCTCCCAGCGGATCAAACTCCGCCTCTGAGCTGTTAGACGGCGACTCGCTGAAGTTTCCTGCGTGGACGGAGACGTTGCGCTGCTTCCAGAGAGCGACGCTGTCAGAGAGTTCGGCCATGTCCTGGTGGGAGTCTGAAGACGTGGGGAGACGCTCAGATCACAAGATTCTACTGTGTGTGTGTGTGTGTGTGTGTGTATATGTGTGTGTGTGTGTGTGTGCGCGCGTGTGTGCGCATGTGTGCGCATGTGCGTGTGTGTGTGTGTCTGTGTGTGTGTGTGCGTGCGTGTGTATGTGTGTGTGTGCGTGTGTGTGTATGTGTGTGCGTGTGCGTGTGTGTGTGTGTGTGTGTATGTGTGTGCGTGTGCGTGTGTGTGTGTGTGTGTGTGTGTGTGTGTGTGTGTGTGTGCGTGTGTGCGTGTGTGCGTGTGTGTGTGTGTGTGTGTGTGTGCGTGCGTGTGTGCACGCCCTGGATGCCAGGATGTGACGTCGCAGCTCCACATACCAAGCGAACCGTGGACACGAGCCGAGCTGGAGGTCAGATTCATGATGAGCGATGGGAACCTGGCAACAACCACAAAAACACGCGTTTGGTTCATGACTGTAACTACGGACAGAGGCACAGATGTGCAGGAGGTCCAGAGGTGCACTCATGTAACATAGACACATATTGTACAAAAGGTGCTGCTCACTCCCGGCTCCTTGCATTGCTGATTCTGACATAGATTAGCATAGCCTGTAAAGAATAGGTGACATTACTACTACAGGCTGTACTAATTAAAGCCAGAACCATCACACAGACGCAGGCGATGAAAGGACGGTTGGACCTTCATGGAGAACAAACACAGGAGAACAGACACTGAATGAATGGTAAATGAAACAAAACATCAGTAAAAAAGTCATTATTTCAAACTTTATCATTATTCTCCACATTACTCCAGAGAGGAACCCGCCGGTCCTTCGCTCTGGAGGACGGCTCCTCTTTTCAGGGGGGATTTAAAATAGCGGGCGCATTCCAGCGCAGGCGTCACTAAGTCACTCTAACTGTTGTGGCTGTCGGGGCCGAGCGCTGAGCGGATCCTTCGCGCCGCTGCTTCAGCGTCAGTGATGGGGGACAAGAATCCACAGCGCTCCTTCAACGCACAGATACCTTGTCAAGTCGGGCCAAAGACAACAGGAGGCTGGAGCGGGCGCGTCAGACAAATTGAGTGGATCACTTCCAGGTGGACTCTTTTTGGAGATGAATTCCTCCTTCGGCTCTTATTTATACGACGCCTGCTTCGGTTGTGTTGCTACAGGAGGATGACTTTAATCTTCCATTAAAACACTTTAGGAACAGCATGACTAGAGCAATAACAATAACTCTTGTGTACCCTGGGTGTATAAAAGTACTCTATACTAGTATTGGGATGGACAAATATGGAAATGCCACTTTGTTGCAGGTTGAACTAACACCATCTGCACACGTTAACGTGCTAATAATACATTTACAAATAATATGTAGGTGCAGCATTTCAAACACTCCTCATTTGCTGTAAATATTAAAATGTAAATACTACTATATATTTAAATATATAAGTAAATATTACTATATAAATAGTAAAATAAAAAACAGAGGAACACGTTTTACAAAACCTACAAACACCTTGCCGTCGAATGAACATTCAAAGTATTGCTCTGCAAATCATTATCATCCGATACTGGATGAAAGGCAGCAGGTGTGTTATTGAGTTTTATGTGTCAGAAACAGACAGAGAGAAAAGAGATTCACTCAGTGCATCATTATTCGACTGAGGTCGCAGCAGGATCATCGCATTACAAGCATTTATTGAAGGAGCAACGGTTCTGTACAGATGTGTTGAGGCCGAGGACTCAGATGAAGCGCGTTCTGACAACACACTTTCATATTAACATAGATATGTATAACATGCACTAGATTCTTGTGCTGCATTACAGGAATGTCTTTTGTTGGTAGTTATTACCATCTGTCTCCACTTAAGCCAAGCCTGCATTTTATTGCATATTATCAAATAGGCCTCTTTATGGGTGACAGACGTGAGTTATGATAAGTTCAGCTGCATATTTGAGTCCATGCAGTAGTTCATCCATGTCTCAAGAACTCCGGTTTCCTATTTACGCTGTTGAACGCTTTTAAAACCTAATAATAAGACTGTAAAGGAAATTATTAAATACTTTGTCCTGGACATTTTTCTCCAATTATCTGGACTGTATCTGACTCTATGTGTTTACTTAACTAATGATATTTGCCAGCGTCATTAAATTGCCAACTAACAGCTATTTGCTCCCAGTTGTGTATTCGTGTTTTGTGCGCGTGAGAGTCAGCATGAACTCACCCGTCCCCTCCGCTCTCCTGCTTCTCGCTGGGAGGCTCAGCTCGGATCGCTCAGCATGCTTCTGCCTCCGACCGCTGTGTTGATCTGTGACGGGAGCCTCCAGCTCCGCCTTTGACAGCTGCTCTGCAGCGGAGCAGCTCACATTTAGAGCCTCGCACGCTTCAGGAGGAGTGAACCGGGGGCCGGGAGCGTCGGGACGCGACAGAAAACCCGCTGCTGTGTGATGAGCCAACACAACACCTATAGAGAGTGTCCATATGATCCTATTGGAAGAATTCAGCACAGCAGGAACCCCTTGAAATTAGTTTAGCTAATTAATTGGTGACTGTTAATGTTTTTGTGTTTTTCTTCAAAACCTGAATTTCTTGCCTTCATCAGTCTATAACAAGAGATTCATAAATGAATAAGTGAATTTCACCCTCCTCATGCTGAGATCGGAGGTTTTTTTCAGTACGACTAAAAGCTCCAGGCTCGTCTTCAGGTTTGCTGTGTGCAGGACTTTACTCCAGGGATAAATGTATCAGGAGGATGGTGAAGTGAGCCTGACCCAAGGCCTCGCACGACACCTGGCTGGACTCAAGGGCTCATTTTAAGTCCAATAATATTGCAATTAGGACCTATTTTAATTCTTCAATAAAAAAGCACAAAGCCCGGTGCTTACGCGGCGCTCAGGCCCTCGCTGTCACAGCTGCAGCTGTCTGAGGAGAGCCCCATCCAGCTACAGAGGCTGATGTAGGGTCATAATGCAGAGAGACTGGCCAAGACCTGATGCATGAAGGGACACAGTGGGTCTGCACTTTAAAGCTACAGTATAAGGACACAGAGTGAGAATATTCCCTCTTCACAAGTTAATAAATAAAGTTTTATTCTCAAAATCATGCAAATCCATGGATTCATCATAGACTCAGTTC
Source organism: Betta splendens (assembly GCF_900634795.4). Lineage (NCBI taxonomy): Eukaryota > Metazoa > Chordata > Actinopteri > Anabantiformes > Osphronemidae > Betta > Betta splendens. The sequence continues at coordinate 8,219,078 of NC_040898.2, read as the reverse complement.
CTCTTTCCACAGTTATGTCCTCATCAGTAGACATGACAACACTTTGTGTGGCAAACATTCTTCCTCTGTGGTAAATATGGAAAATATGTATTTGTTTTTACAGGAGCCGTGACGCTGCACTGTGTGAGCTGGTATTGCAATATTAAAAAAAACAAAACATAGGCATGACATCGGCATGGTATAATGCATTAGTACATATCACCCACACGGCTTGGTTGCAACTGTTACATCCATTGCGTAATCATACTCGTACATGCATCCTCACCTACTGTAACACTAAAGGCGCAATCAGCTCTGTAGCAGCAGAAATAAGAGGAACTAGCAGAACATCACGTTCTCCACCGGCTGCGTCGCAAAAGTACAAACAAAAGTGCATCCTCCTCCTCATCAGGCTCCAAAAGATTCCACATTTAACAAGACGTCATGAAACCTATTGTGTGTAAAGGTTTGGCCGAGGGCAGAGTCGGCTTCATTCACGTGGCGGTGAGCGTTAGCCTGCATGTGTGGAGTGGTGGAGCCAGTAGCATCACATATTGCACCTTTAAGATCAGGTGATGAACCAACGGAGCTTTGTTTCTTTATTGTCTCCTATAAGGACATAAAAATAAATAGATACTAAATCAATACCTACAGAGTTTTATTTACATACGAGACAACGTGAAGCAAGCGCTCATGTGGGGGGTCAGTCGTCCCACGCGGGGCTATTGCTTGGGCTTAAACCTAAAGAGCCTGTTACTCAAAGTAGAGGAAATGTAGGGATTAAATAAAATGAAGCCCACAGTACGAGTACATAATTATACTTCATTTGTTTTAAATAATCCTAATAAACAACTGATGGGTGACAGATTTTGTGCAGTTTTTATACATAGTCATTCATCCTGAACAGTAGACATGCAATGGCATCGTGTGATATAGTCTGTTGGGGAAGATCTGTACAAAGAGAGTAAAAGAGTGTCTGCTGTGTCCGAAACCAAAAAATTAAATGACAGTAAACAATTCTGTTCCTCTCAATACTAAGAAATGTACTTGTAAGAAAAGAGAAATGAAGTAAACATACTGCAGTGGTAGCTATACTTTAAATAGATCATTTAGGTTTTTTTACTAGCATTTATTCCACTCTGTACAGGGCTGAGGCTTTTATTTTGGTGAGCAGGCGCGTTTAGACAGTAAACACAGTAATGGGACGGGACGATGCAACGATGCGCTGCCGCAGAGGCCTCTGCTCCGCGCCGGCTGTTATTGCATGAGGCAGAATGTGTACAGTATGTGTGTCTGCAGCAGAGTGTAGAAGCTAAGCGACTCGTCAGCATCGCGACGTGGCCGTCAGGTCAGTTGCCCCAGACATACCCTCAGCAGCACCCACGCCCCCCCTCCCCCCACTGGGTCCTGCTGATGCAGCGTTCCTCCACCGCCAGCTGCAGGTCCTCACATCCCTCTCCAGCTTGCATAGCTCGTCCCTGCTTAGTAAGGCACTGTACCCTCCTGCCCCCGCTTCCACCCAGTCGCCCTCAGTCGTCACGGAGCAAACATGAGTGTCTGGTCTCAGCGATGGAGACATCACATGGGATGTAAAATCAAAATGAAGGAATTACTGGGGAAATTTTAGGGCAATCTGATGTGTGATATGTGTCCACTTCTAGTATTCTGCAGCAGGACATGACTCTGCTTTTGGGTGAAATAGATTAAACAGACGTTCATTTCCATCGATATTAACAATAACATTCATCCGTTTTGTGAGAGGAATTGGAGGGACGTTTGTTGTATTTATTTAGGCTGACGACACCCGCGACACGTCCACATCAAGGTCACGCTGCTAACGATAAGAAGCCCTTCACGCACAGTGTTGGCATGTACAGGGTGTGGACACACAACTGCCCAACGTCCGGAGGCTGCAGGTGCTCGCCTTTTTGTTTTCTGCTTCACATTTGCTAGAAAAAAAAAGAAAAAGTTCCCTTTGAGTTGTTTGACAGTCTTAAAGTCTGGTGATGGAAGCTTGGAAAGGCTCAGATTGATCACACGGCTGTGTTGGACCGCAGCAGGTTATGGAGGCGGCGTTGTGTCCAACCCCTGTACGTACATGCAGCGTGCACTGTGCACATAAAAAGTCGTGAACCTCATCATTCTAACGTCTCTTCCTTCACCTCACTCTCCTCCTCTGCATCTTAGGGTCCCGCTTCCATATTTCTTTGTATTTTTTGCTCGTTAGATGTCAACGTAAATAAAGTGAAGCAAAGAAAAGTGGGAGCCAAAGACCTTAGCGTGCCATCAGTCAAATACTGTACAGCGTATACTCTTATATGGGGTTTATGTACAATGTCTTCGAAGCATTCCAAAGGTGGGTGCAGAACCGTAACGGGACTGGAAGCGGAGCGTGGGCGTCCCGTCCGAGGCTCTGCTTTGAGAGCTGTGGGAGAGGTTGGAGGGCTGAGCGGAGACAGGGTGGGCTGGAGGGCCTCGGGCACGTTCCAGTACAAAAGGCAGGAGAACCCATCAGTTGAGCTGGTCCTCGTATTGTTTCCGGAAGCAGTCGCCTGCGGGGAAGAACTCCCAGCAACGCTCCTGGTACATCTTCCACACGTAAGACTCCTTCGAGACACAGGACAGGGGAGTGTTACACTGCAAAGGACAGTAAAACAGTGGGGGAAGCCTGTCATGGTGGCTTACCTGGCCGGTGTGCTCTGTTTCATCTTTGTTGATCAGATACATCACAAAGAATCTGAAACGCAAACACACGGTCACGGCGAAGCTCAGGCCTTTATTCCGATGCAAAGCTCCGACAGCGAGGCTGCACTGAGGTCAAACACACCCACACACGCAGTCCAGAGGTACTCACAGGTAGTTGGCGAGGTTGTGCTCCTGTAGCGTGTGCGTTTCAAAGCCATGTGGCACCGTGTCGAAATAATCGTTCCCTATTCCGCAGATGAAGCATTTGGTCTGAAAGGGAGAGAGAGGGAATCAGAGTGAGTAACTACAATCCAACTAATCATGTAAAACACACAGTGATGCATAGTTTATTACTGTGAATAGTGGGAAAACATGGTGTGTGTGTGTGTGTGTGTGTGTGTGTGTGTGTGTGTGTGTGTGTGTGTGTGTGTGTGTGTGTTTACCTCCATGTCTTCTTTCACCTGTTCCTGCTGATCCCTCAACTCTCCAAACGCATCAATGATCAAGCCTTGGAATTAAAAACAGCATTAAACAGATGGTGTGAGGCTTAAACAGACTTTATTTTGCTTGGTGCTGTGATAACGCGGTAACATGAGGAGGTGGCCTCACCCTGGATGATAGCCAGCAGGATTACGATGACGAAGAAGAAGAAGGTGATGTCAAAGATGATGCGATAGATCTCGTACTCGTCGCCCGCTGGGTCCTCGATCTGGTCGCCGATGCCTCCGCCCGCTCTGACGCCGACGTACATGTGGAACATGTAGCACTGCACAGCGACAACTAGATTATGGAGCAGCTCGGCCAGTGTGTTAATGTTCACTAGTTAGGGCCTCACAAACATGACAAATAGGGTAGAACGTGAAGCTGGTGCTTTGAGAAGCTGAGGAACCGGAGACATGGGTGAGAAAAGAGGAAGAACCCGTGAGAGGAGGGAGCAGAAAAGGGGAGATCGGCGCGGATCCTCCCGTCCCGCTGTGAGTGTTATTGTAAGGGATTTGCTCCGCGGGAGGAAGGAGCCGAGCCTCCCTGGTGCAGTGGCCCTTCATCCGTCCCATCACTGAGCCCGTGTCACCTCGTGGAGCAGGCGGCGCTGCCACCTGCGGTCCCTTAATAGGCAACAGAGGAGCTCTATGGAATGCTATGGGTGGCTGGCTATAGGGGATTAGAGCGTGCGTGTCCCGGGCGTCCCCCCCTCTTGCCCCCAGGAGACACACACTCCGGAGCCCTTATATAGCGATTCTTTCAGATGACTTGGCGGCGGTGAAAAGCATAATAATCACAGCTGCAGCGATGCCGTCCTCGTCGGTGCCCTCCCTCCATCGCTCGCGACGGGCTCCCGGAAATATACGACAACATGTGCAGTTGTCTTCTTATCTGACACGGTCTAAAACTAGAGTCACACCATCTCTCGTCGTGTGAAGACCAGATCCTGGTCAGTGATTGGATTCACCCGTGCTCCGTTGCTGCTTCTGAACCAACAGATGCCTGGCAGAGACAAAAGAGGAGCGTGTAATCTAGGAGCAGCTCAGCCTGAGCACAGATCAAGCCCGAGGGTGAACACAGTCAGACTAAAAGCTCTGACCCATGACTTTCTGTCCTTAAATGGAGCTGGACCCTCTCCTCTGACACGCTCCACAGGATACTTCCTATTTCCAATGAGACAAAGTTAATGAAGCTCCGACGAAAGCTCAGTAGGGAGGATCTCTGCTTGTTTCTCTGTGGGCTAATGGAGCCTACTGTATGGTACAGACTAATCCAATAAAAATTCTTTTAATTAGGTCTATTAATTAGTGACTCGCAAGTGAGCGAGGCTTTTTGTTCAACGTCTGTGAACGCACATAGATCTGGGTTAATGTGAGACGTTCAGGGACAACAGAACGAAAGTCATCCAGGTTTAAAAAGGAGTTTGTGGGTGGAGGCGTGGCCTGTGCATTCAAGCGCTCGTATTTATTGGACGATTCAATATTTGCTGTCCTGCACAATGAAAGAGGCCCGGGGTGCAGCACACGCCTACGTCAGCGTGAGCCCACTCACTGTCAGCATGTCGTCACACTTCATGTCCGGCAGCTCTCCGTCCTCGCTCTTGTTGTAGAACTTCCTGAAGAAGTTGAAGGCCACTACGGTGTAGAGGTACACCACCACCGCCAGCAGGCCGACCGTCAGCACCAGCTGGAAGGCGAGAGGGCAGCGGCCATTTTTATTTTCATACACGTGTGCATTTGACCTATTGAAGGCTTTTTGTAAATCATTTTTGAGCTAATATCACCAGTTAATACTTTATTTACTCATCAGTAAATACTGGAGTGTGCGTTTTACCTGCTTTCCGTTGTGTGTGACTGAGGACAGGATTGTTCGCAAGGTCTTAAATCCCATAGCGATGTCAAGCAGGTGGGCAGCAAAGAAGAAGTTGTTATAGTGACCTAGAATGGACATGGTCATGTACCAGGCCAGGTAGAGGAAGGACTGACGGAGGAGAGACCAGCACATAACATTCAGCACCACACAATCATCAACTGAGCCAAAGCCACATGGGAGTTTGCAGGACTCACGTTATCTGTAAACACAACCCCGAGCTTCCAGATCTGGTACTTGACGTCGATGGAGTTGAGCCTGTTCAGAGGACAGACGTGTGATTGGACTCTTTACCATGTGAAGCGCTACTCTCTTCCCGCTGCATGGACTCATAAAGGACTCACACGGCAGCGAGGGAGCCGTCCCTCCTGGGCTTCCTCTTCTTGTGGGCGTCGCTGAAGTCCAGCGCGGCCTTGTCCATCCCCAGCAGCTCGCTGATGCGGTCGTGGCCGTAGAACTCCCCGTATTTATCCATCACCTGCGGGGAAAAGCCGACCGTGAGAGAGGAAGCGAGTGGAGAGGCACCGGCAGGACACGCGCTTACCTTCCTCTTCACAAACTTGTCCCAGTAGTTGTTGGGGAACGACCTGGAGAGGAGAGAGGCTTTACCACCATGGCGGAGCGTTGGAGCGGAGCGAGGGCTTTTCTACTCACTGCGTGTTGATGACTAGTCTGTCCCACTGGCCCTTGATGTCGTCCTCAGACGGCTGCTCTGTGATATAAAGACCGTCGAACTCCAGCTTCCGGGCCACCTCCTTCTCACGCTTGAAAATCACCAGCGGCACCTGCGGTGAAAGCGCGGATGAGTTGAGTTCAGTCCAATGTCTAGCGAATGAACGACCGTTTGCTACTGTGTGTTTAGAACGGTGGATATGCGTCGTGCCTTCAGACAGTAGTAGCCGATGATGCAGAAGAAGGAGATGACCGTGTGCAGGATGGCCAGGATGCGCAGCATGGGTTCCATGTACCCGCTGCTCTCCTCCAGCACAAAGCGAACCATCACGGGCTTCGGGGGCTGCGCCGCCGCGTCCGCGCCCCCCCCCTTCGCCTCCAGCGCTTCTCCGCTCAGCGCGTCCCACTGCACGCTGCCGCCCGCCTGGCTGCTGGGATGCACCACCTTCTTCTCCTCCACCACGGACGAGGACGTGGAAACCTGCAGGGAACGGCGGGCGTACGTGAATGTGCGGGCAGGCCGCGGGAGGCGCGCTGCTAGCACAGCCGCTGCTCACCGCACCTTGTAGAAGAGGAGGATGAAGTTGATGGCAAAGGCGACAAACAGCGCCAGCATTCTCATGTTGTAGAAGTTCCTGGCAAAGTAGTTCTGCGGGGGAAGCAGACGGAACGGCACATTAGACAAATGACTGCATCAGCGCACCGCTTCGCTTCGTGTGGAAGCAGCTGGTGCTTCAGAGCTTTGCACGGGTTTAAAGTGGGACGGGGGAGCGGCCGCGTACCAGCAGCTTCCTCTGGTATGCGATGATCTTCTTCAGGAACGCAGACTCCTGCAGGTCCGGCTCATCAGACTTTGAGGTGCGGTGCTTTCTCACTTTGGGCTTTACCTTCTCAGGCTTCTGCGGTTTCTCCTGTTTCTCTATGTGCCCCCTGAAACCACAATGATACGACTGAAGAAATCCATTCAAGTGTAACTGTTTGGTCGTTCAACCACAGTGTGTACGTACTCTGATGTTTTGTCTGGCTCACATTCAGCCTCTGGTGTTGCCTCCTTTGCCTCTGAGGAAGACGTCTTTGACTGAAGGGGAAAAACACAATAAGCACCTGACCCAGGGCCCAGTTTTGACCCTGATGTCGCACAATCCAGTTTGTAGCAGCAAATTAAGAAAGCCAGCTGTTGAAACGACTACCTGATGTCTCTGTCTGAGCTCAGTGGGGGCTCCTGTGGTCGTTGGGGAGGGAACTGGGGAGTTGAGCAGCTCGGTGAGGCTGGCGTTGGGGTTGTGAGGGGTGATCTTGTACTGGCCGCCCTCCCTTCTCAGGTCCAGGCCAAAAATGTCCGACAGGAGCTCGGTGTCGCTGGTGTTGACAGCCAGGTCGGCCAGGTCCTCCTTGGGGGAGCTGTGCTCGGGCCTCTTGTCTCTGTCGTCCCCTTCGCCACGCACCTCATCCTGGGTGGGATCCGGCATGTTGGCCAGCAACTCTGACACCTGGAGGTCAAGGCAGAGCTTTCATAACAATACAGGACACCATGTTGGCTCATAATATACAGACAATAATACACACCTTTATGGTCTTGGCTCCTTCTACCAGATTGCCTCCCATGAACGTGTTGTAGAAGATCCGGCAGAAGCCCCGAGACACGCTGAAGGCAACATGCAGGAGGCTCAGCAGCACTGACCAGTAGAAGGACACCAGCGTGGTCACCATGTCCTTCACTGTCATGTTCTTCAGCTTCTTCATCTGCTTCTTCAAGCTTTTCGTGGAGAGAACCTGAAAACGGACGAGAGGCATTTCATCTTTCCAGAAAGCAAATAAAGCCTTCGCTGTTTTACTGTGGGTTATATTGATTGACCTTAATGAGCAGCATGACGTTGTATCTCAGCGCCACCAGCGCCATGCAGACGGTGGTGACGGAGAAGAAGCCCATCTCGGGGGTCTCTTCCTCCGGCTTCTCCCGCTCGCTCTCCTCCTTCACGGCCGAGCGCTCGCCGGCGTCGGACATCTGCGCCGCCAGCTGCATCTCGAAGATGGTGTCCTCGCAGAAGTTGACGAACAGCTCCATCTTCTCCTTCTCGCCTCCCTCGTTCACCACGTCGAAGATGAACTGGCGCTTGGACTCTTTGACCTGCGGAGGGAGACGCTGGTGACGTCAGCCGCTCCGCGCGCTCGTCCAGCGGCGGCGCCGTGACGCCTCACCTGCGGCTTCTCCCACTGCGTCCGGCTGGACTCGCTGATCTCAAAGTAGACCCTCTCGATGCGCTTGGCGCTGCCCATGATCTCGATCCGGCCCAGGTACGGCTGGAAGTAGTTGAGCACGCTCTCGGCCAGCTCCAGGAAGGTCTGCAGCCGCGTGTCGTGGGGCATGTGCTCCGACAGGTTGGTGAGCAGAACCGCCACGTTGAAGCCAATGTCCTTTCAAATGGAAACAGAAAAGGCTTTCATTACTTCACTATTATATTCATCACCTAAATATTTGCGGAACAGAGAGAATGTCAGGCCAAAGGAGACTAAGCGGGTTCTTCTGCTGAACCTTCTGTGAGGCTCCCGTTTTGACACGGTGAGGCCTGTTCTCAGATTTACGGCACCGTCAGCACCGCAGCGTTTACCTTGGCCGGCTCATGAAAGCGCTCTACAAATTCTTCATAGTCCAAGAGTTCATTCTCATCCGTCTCGGCGCAGGAGAGGAGGAACTCGGTCTCAGACTGGGTGTAGTGCTTGTGGCTCTCCATGGCCTTGTGGAAGTCCCGCTTGGAGATGACACCTGGGGGTGAATTCACACGCTCTGTGTCAACTGCGCACATGCAAAGGATGGCTTGACATGACATGGGTCCTGATTTCTGAGTCTCGCCTTTCCCGTCGGGGTCATACTCCTTGAAGGCGTCTGAGGAGGTGAGGTCCTTGAGTTTGAGAAACATGTCGAAAAACTTGAGGATCATCTCCACGTTGTTGGACGACTCCACCAACATGTCCACCATCTGCTTCCCAATGGTCCCATTCACCACATTACCTGCCAAAGCAAGGCAAAGCACAGTTATAGGCATCTGAAAGGACAACATGCGACATGCAACAAGCCACGTGGGACTCTCTATGAAGAACGGTTAAAGGTAGAGTGACCGCGAGGAGCTTTCTTCTCGCAAACCTACCCTCCAGCATGGACAGCAGCATGACCACCATGTCTTTCTGCAGATCCATCAGCTCCTTCAGTAAGTCGATCTGACTGGAGTCCTGAGGTGAAAGAGGAAAAATGTCAATAGTGTTCCAGGAATGTGGCAGCCTACATTTGTTCTTTATGTGCAGTCCAATAGAGCTGAACCGGATACTATTCTCTTCTGCCCCACACGGTCTCGTCTTAGCTCACCTGCGACAGTTTCATCTGCATATGAGCGAAGACATGGAGGAAACCCACCACGGCGTCCCACAGACGACTATGGGCCAGACTCTGCTGGTTGCCGGTGCACGGGCCCTAAGACACCACAACAAGCAACAGCCCCATTTCTGCCTTAGGGATCTCCTGTTTCATTCATTTCCTTCAATTATTATTATAATAAAACAATAACAACCAGTGAAATAATATCATTGTACCTGGATGTATTCGGTGAGTGTATTAAAAACTTGTTTGGCCACATTTATTGCCTTGGAGAAATTCCTCTGGCCCTGTTCATCAATAACATCTTTGCCAGAATAATACCAGTAGAAGTCACTAATTGATTCCTGAAGGGAAGTGGAGGGAGGAGGAAGCAGAGGGTGAAACAGAACCAGAAAACAAATATTAAACTAGTTTACTGAATGCTGATTTTAGTGTTATAATAATTACAGTGTTCTACATTTGCACTTCAACTTGGTACAATATACAGCAGAGGCAACCAGAAGGAGCTGACCTGGACTCTGAGGAGATAGTCCACAGTGGAGATAATGATGTTCACAGTCGTATTGTTCCCCGTTTGAGTCCTCAAGTAGTTCTGAAAGTCTAAAACATGATGATGGTGGTGATATGCACTGGAATTTAGCAAAATATCGTGAAATACACATACAAGGAACACTCCCTCTTGAGAATTGGTCAGTGATAGAGGACCCTCACAAGCTCACACACCTGAGTTGTGTCCCTCACAGAGCAGCTGCAGGAAGCGGAAAAGGTCACAGGTGAACTCGTCATCCTGCATGACCTTCTCACCTGGCCAGAGAGAAGAGACACACACGCCCACGCAGCCAGACACGGGTGTGCACCAGCACGTACACAGGAATGCACAAACGCACACACGGTACAGTCACAAGCACGTGCAAACACACGCATGGATGCACACACACACGCACACACAACCATGACCAGACACACATCCATATAAAGAAAGTCAGAGCAGTGAAGACAAGAGCAGCAACAACAAACACAAAAGGGAAAGACAGACAAGAAGATGGAGAGTGAGAACCCATTAAGAAGAAGTTCTGCTAATGTGAGGAAACCTCCAGTGTTTTCTTCCAGTCAGTAAACAGTGTATGGCCGTAATAGAACATTCTTATATACTGTACCACAATCACACACACACACACACACACGCACACACTTGGACAAGCAGTGGGGAGTGGTGGTGGACGGATGAGGACTGGTCTCTGAACTGCAGCATTTTACAGTCAGTTTGTTTCACTCTTGTTGGATTTAGTTTGAAGGAAACTGTTTGTCGCCGCTTTCCGTCGTAGGTCCTGCACAGATCAATGCGTTTTAGGGGGGGGGTGAGGAAAGCTGCTCTGACTGGGTTAAAATGCTGCTTGGAACCATGGAAGGCAAACGGAAAGGAAGTGAGAGAAAAGACAGATACAAGACAAATACAATACCAACATGAATATTACGACAAACGAAAAGGGGCTGAAAGGAGAAAGAAAGTCTGTGGGTCGAAAACAAGCCTGAAAGTGGAGCTTACTTTGGCCTGTGACCTGTTTTACTTTCTTTAAACAGGAAGATGTCATTTTTATAGCTCAGGTTTGTTATTTGTGTCGTGACTCCAAGGAAGAAGTTGTCAATTCACGGCAGGTCCAGTAAAGGGGGATATTAACCTGATCCCCTCCTCGAGGCAGCCAATGTCCTGCATCATGCAGAGGCAAATTCTTGTAAAGGGAAGAGGTCTACTGTGAGTCAAAAAGATGAAGGATAACATCACCAGTTGCTCGTGTCCTATCAATAAAAATGAAATGAGTGTAAATGATATGATCTTCATTTATTTCTGAATAACAAAAACAATAAAATCTGAACATTTAGAGATTGTGTAAATTCACATTCAGGCTTGTTCTTAACCCAGTCTTCAACCAGATGAGGGGATAAACTGTTTCCCATCTTAATATCTTTCTGTAGGTGTTTTTAATTATATATTCTATATAAGAATGTGGCTTAATTCTACATTAAATGTCATTAATGTACTGTAGTCTGATGTAGATAACACACTTTACACAGACATCTATAACCAACCTAACTTTTGAATAGACATTTGTGTGTAAACAAGCTAAAGTCATGACAGGACGTTTTCTGATCAAAGGCTCATGAAGGACCAGTACAGGTATGAAAGAACACAGCTCAGCCAGTAAACAGAGAGAAGGGAGGACGGAGGGTCAGGTTCACGCTCCAGAAGCACTAACAGGCCAAAATGTGTCTTGACCACCGTCATCAACTACAGTAACTAAACCAGAGACAGGACTCTGTGTGTGTGTGTGTGTGTGTGTGTGTGTGTGTGTGTGTGTGTGTGTGTGTGTGTGTGCGTGTGTGTGCGTGTGTGTTTGTGTTCTCCTGTAATTGTGACCTACAGTATCTTAAAAACAAACACTCAGCCTTCCTATGGCGAATGGTCTTTCTTCATGTACCTCCTTGTATTCAATGCAGTCCAGAGAGTGAGTCAGAAGACAGAGATAGTGGCTGAGGACACAGAGGGGACTGTACACTTCACAACAGATAACAACCAGCACAATTACCATCATCTTCACTGAGACACAACTTTAGCTGACTGTGGGACTGAGAGGGTGGAGGTGGAGGATGAGTGTGGGGGCAGATAAATACTCCTATTAGGCATATTTAGACTGTGCCAGATACTGTACAAATCCTGAGGGGGGCAATACAGCTCACTACATCTATAGCTTCTGTCTGTGTTAAAGGCCAACTTTAGAAATTTCCAACATGCTTCATATGATTCTAATTCTTATAATAATAAGGACATCATCTGGAAATAAAAATTACAGCTTTTTAATTATAATTTCAAATAACCACAGTTTTAACCTTTATACAATGTAAGAACTTCAAATTAGAATGATAAGAAGCCATTAGAAAATTGGTGAAGTCTACATGACATACAACTTAACACGTCATCATAATCTCATCAGTTTGATGTTGCAGACATGAGCTAAAGGCATGACACATTTTTAATCAGTGGACCAACACCAAGCTCAAATCCAACCAGAGCCACTTCTAACTGGAGTATTTTAATAAAGAGAGAGATTAATATGGAGAAGGAGAGGCAGGAAAGTTGCTACGGGCACAGAGGAGGTGGGGACGGGGTTTGAAGTTCTACACTCAGGACCTGGACAGAACTGACACAACAGCTAACCAACCGTAGAGAGAGAGAGAGAGAGAGAGAGAGAGACCAACCAACACACAAGAAAATGGCAGAAGGCATAATTACCACGCTCATGAGTGATGACTGAGGAAGGGAGGAAAGTGCAGTAAACCAAAATAAGAAAAGGAAAACAGGGGGGGAGAAAGAAAGAGAGAAAGAAAGTAAGAAACAAAGGAAACGATTACATATAGGGAAAAGAGCTGTAAAAACTCACAATGTAGTTGTTGGGTCAACATTGATATCATGTGTTGTACAGGCGACGCCTGAGATACATTATAGCACATTAATCGGTAATGATTCTGCTTTTCTAACATGGTACATGAGAACAGCTGACTTACTGTAGGTTATTACCATCATTTACCACAAAGGGTGATGAGCAGTACCAAGAACTACCCGCTTTGCATTAAGCAAATCACTATACAACACATTCAATATAAATTGTTCTGATTGTCTGACTGCTCAGAGGAGAAATAAATGTGAATGCTTGCAATAAATATATACGGACAGAAAATGGAACAGGCAAATCAAAAGCACACACGCACACGCACATACACACACATGTGCACACATGCACACACACTTGTGCACCAGGAAATCATCAAGTATAAAGGGAACCATGGGTCAAACTGCACTAATGCGATTTAAATCAACCAAAGTGATGACAGGATAAACAGGACAAAGCTAAATAAAGAACGATGATCTGAGAAGGAAAGCACAAGCTTAGAACAAACACTAGAGTTTGATCCGGGATCTTTTAATCAGAGGAACAAATAGAGGTTGAAACACTCACTTAATTTAAACAACAGGCTGAAATTAAATTTAAAGGCCACATCCATTGTAATCACCTGATGCTACACTGTAAACATTCACTCTGGCCTCATCCTTTTTAGAACTTGCCTGTTATAAATATCGAAGTCCTTCTTCATTAAAATCAAAGCCTACTCAGAAAAAAGACCTGATCTGTGGTTACAAACGGATACCTACACAGTGTGAGCATACGGAGGCTTACCTGACCCCTCCTCAGTCACCATCCCCAGTCCTTCCGCTTTGTTCTGCCTCTCAAAAGCATTCAGATCCAGAACGCTGGAAGAAAAGCATTCTTTCATTCTGCCACATTCTACAGCACAGGACTCCGGCCTGATGACGCAATCAATGAACGATTCTGCTGTTGGGTTGGGACTTTAAGCTTCTATGTGAGTGTACAGGACACGGTCAGACGTAGTTACCTGCATGACTGCATCAGACCAGCTAGACTCTGAAAAAAGCCCACATCCTTCTTGTCCTTCAGATAATCCAACATTTTCTGGCAGAGACAAACATGACAGGCCGCGTGTTACAGTAAGTCAGTGCTACAATAACGTTTTGAGGCTATATCAATAGAAGTGAATGAGGCCCGTGGTACCTGCTGTACAGTGGAGTTGCCTCCGTTTAGAATAGCTATGCCCAGCTTCAGCGTGGAGGCCACCATGAGACCCATCTCTCCTGGTGACAGAGCCGCAGTGTTGGTTTCCTGACTAAACACTGGTTTTAATCTACGGTTCCTGCTCTCGCTGCGCTTTTCCTTTACCTTTGCTAGCACTGATGGTCTGAAGCACCATCTCGGCAGCTCCTCGGTCGTGCAGTCGCGCCTGCTGATACAGCAGCTTCTGCTTCTCCATCTCCTTCTCCTGTTTTTGGCCAAACAAGACACGCCGGTGACAAGTAGCACACGCACCTAAAACAATGACACCGTGGGAGATCACGTACTTCAAAGCTTTTAACCTCTTCCCCGTCATCATCCTCTTCATCGTGGCAGCTCTATGAAAAAGAAGGGCGTCATGGTGGCAACAGCTTCAGTATTATTACACACATCTGTAGGACTGTGCAGCTTGTACCTTAGCCATGATGTCAGCATAGGCCATGTAGAGATTATCCTCATCCAGTTTACTGAAACAAGAAATACACACAACAATGTGATCACAACAAACTGGCAACCTACAGCACTGGTGAAGATTCCTCGCATTATAGGAACGTACCACTTCTCTGTGAGCGCTGTTCTGCTGAACAGCTGAATGAGCTGGTGCAGGGGGTCGATGTGTTTTACTCCTTCCTCTTCCTCACAAGGCTCCTGTTCACCTGATTTCTGGAATTAACACACAGTCGCAATCAGGTCATAGTGACAGGGGCACAATAGCTGCCTTTGTTTCACATTTATACTGTAATGGGATGAAACTCACTGCAAGGTCCTCTATCAGTTTGTCTTCAAAGTAGTGCTCCTCTGCCTCTATCCAAGACTTCTCGTAGCCCTGCAGGAACAAGTTGACGGCCCGGTGCCTGGTGTAGAGAGACACAGGAGGAGGTTGGTTAACCAGCCTCCACCCGGCACAGCACCGTGGCACACAGAGCTGCCTACCTGGGCAGGTTATAGAGCGGTGCCATCCTGAAGCAGGCCACCACTGCTCTCTTCCTCTGCTTGGACAGCAGCTTGTGCCACACGGCTTTCTTGCTGCGCTGAGGATGCTCCACCTAAACAGGCAAACTGGGTCAGCGAGCACCGGTGCAGACGGTGGCACACGCGCACACACACACTCAGTCAGACCTGGTCTAGGTGGAAGAGGACATGGGAAATGTCCAGGACTCTCTCCACAGTCTTCTCAGGGTCAGAGGTGTCCTCGTAGTGGTTGGGTAGGTCCCTGTACAGCGCCATCTGCCAGCGAATTGCTGGGTCCTCCAGCTGTATCGAAAACAGAGCCACTCACAACAAAAGAAGACTAAATCAACCAACTCCTAAAAGACTTCTAAATATCAAGGCAGTCTTACCTTCCCATGTAAATGGAGATTGTTTCTGATGGTCTCTCGAACTTCATCCTCTGTGTCTTTCTGTTGACAGAGTAAATGCATGGTTCATTGGAAGAACAAATGCTATGATGGCTCGTGACTCGTGGCCTCGTGGCCTTGGTGCTGACGTGTGCTGTTCTACCTGCGTGAAGCGGTTCTTCGCCAGAGTGATGAGCTCTTGTTCTCCGGGGGCACAGATGTTGAGTCCAACTGGCAGCAGACGCTTCAGAGTGGCAACGATGAGGCTCGTCTGCATCGAGTATCGATCGCCCTTCCTCTTCATCTTCTTCCTCTCCTGGTCTGAAACTATTCCCTAACACAACATCAGACGACAAATGATGATTTTTGTATGTGGTTTCAAATGTTGATCTTTTGGTCTGTTAGTTATAGATGGATATTTATGTGCTTTTTTGATCATACCTTTGACATCTTACACTTTGTGTCTGTGATGAGGAAGGACATGTTGTTGATTTCATTCTGGACCACAAAATTCTGCTCTTCTCTCTTGAAATTCTGCAGGAAGATGACAAACATTCTCATCATCATTAAACAAGCAAATATCAAGACTCATCAACTCACTAAACTGATACAGTGGTATTCAATCATATTCTGCTTTTCTTACATGAGACTTGGCCCAGAAGATGAAAACCTCGGCCACCATGCGGAACAGTTCCTCAGCCTCTGGGTTGGACTCTTTGAGCCATTTGGCCCTGTCAGTGTATGAAACAGTGGAGTGCATGATGGTCAGTGATGGTCAGTATCAATGTTGACTTTGTTATCTTATATAAAGTCTCTTATTAGTGATTGTCTAGAGTCCAAGCAGGGGCGTTCACTGTACCTGTTGTAGTCAACAAATCGGATAAGGAGGGGGTAGAAGGCGTACAGGTCGCGGACTAGTATGGTGAACTGGTCCATGATGAGAAGCTCCGTCTCGGACATCTCGCCCCTCCCCTCTGCCTTGCTGTGCTCCTCATCCATCAACACGACTGCTGCTTTCTGCACAACCCAGCAAATACACATCAGCGCGTGAACACCACATACGACACGTCGCAAACTGACGAAACTCACCTTCTTCAGCTTCTCCATCAGAGGTAGGAAATGGGTCTTGAGCAGCTGGGGTTTGGCCTTGCTGATGATCGGCTGGGAGAACACTTGGAGACAAATGCAGATGTGTCAGAGAACACATGTTGTAGTGGAGAACATTGTTGTAGATGTTGCACTCTGTCATCAGGCGTACCGGCCAGCCTCTTCATCCAGGCTCCCTCGTCTATTCCCAGGTTGTTGTAGATGATCTTGAGTATGTTTCCAAGCAGAGTGTTCATGTGTTCAGAGGTGACAGAGGTGCAGCAGTGGTCAGCTCTGTCCATGTTGCCCTCTGGTCCATGTTCCCACCAGTGGGACATATAGCTGCATAACATGGGCAACACCACCTTCATTGAAAGAAAGAATATAAAGCAAAGGTTAAGATACCACACAGATGAATGACAGCCACCTTCCCCCATCCTGGCGCAGCGTGTCCTACTGTACCTCCATGACATGCGGCATCTGAGTGTATCTCATGCCAGACTCTGCCAGCTCCATGATCTCCTCCAGAGACTTATCCAAGATTGGGATCAGAGGACAAATCTCCTCCACCTGCCCTGGAAGACCTAGAGCTAGAAAGGTTAGAGGGATGCACTGGATCAACAAAGGCCAACAGCAGGTGTCTTCTGACAATGCTATGATGATGGCGGATGAAATTGCAAGCCTGGCGTATAATATACATGAAAGCAAAGGTAGATGAAAAAGATGACGAGCACCTGCTTTGTCTTTGGGGCCTTTGCTGTTGTAGATAGAGAAGCTGTTGAACTTATTGATGTGAGGCTCCAGAAAGGCTACAGGGAAGGCTGCAGAGAAGGCAGCGAGACACTCTCCTAATGCTGGACGCTGCCTGAAGAGAGGAGGTCAGGACATTGCACGGTAACATACAGGATACTTACAGTACTGTATACTACTGTGATACTTTGCTGTAAGGCAACTGTACCTTTCTACATAGATACTTTTATTGGTGCCCAAAAGATAGAGGCTGTTGAGGATTCTGTAGCAAGAAACCTGGACGTCGTCCACTAATGGAAGAGAAACAAAACAATGTTAGTTTTCTAAATACAGTTATCGTCTATAGTAGACTATAAAATTCAGAGATTCAGCAAATCCAAAGAAATCTCTTTAGCCGTGGCCATGAGCAACAAAAAAACCTGGCCGCAGTCCAGATCTGTCACCCTTTGAAAAGATTGGGTGCATTATAAAACAAAGCCTACGTCAAAGGAGGCCCTGAACTTTTGAGCAGCTGAAATCCAATATCAAACAAGAATGGGAAAAATGCCTAGTTGGGTCTCAGATTCAAGACACCTATAAAAAAGTTATTGTTGATACTGACACTGAAAATGCATGATTTGTGTGTCATTTCTTTTGATGGTTCAAAAAGGATCAGCCCAGATGAGTGCTTACATATAAGGTCTTCTCCAAACATGTTCTGGCCAATGTGTTCAAAGAGGGACGAGAGCACGGGCAGCAGGGCGAAGGTGGTGTAGTTGATGATCTGAGTGACGCCTCGTGGCTGCTCCCTGCTGTGCGTGAACTGGCCCAGCTTCAGGTTCTCCTGCGTCTTCTCCAGATCCTCTGCTGCGTTGTCAAAGTACGACCGCAGCGCCGCCTTCACCGACTCCAGACCAGTCTTCATCACTGTTCTGATATATGGCCAGAGTTAGATTTTCAAATGTTTCACATGTTTCTACAAGAAACACATAACATGTAGTATGTGGATAATAAAAACACAGCTCGTGTCTTTCTTTACCTGGCATCAAGACTTTGGCCAAGTATCTGCAGACAGTTGACTATAGACGTGGCATTGTTACCTGGAGAACAGAGAAGACTGCATGAAAAGTGAAATAAGTGAAGTCCTGTTCATATTTATCAGGGATGTGGCGCCTCAAGCACAACAGCAAACAGCCAACAACAGCCGACTGTCAGAAATCCACATATAAGAAATTATATGTGCTGAGTTGTTCTACAGTAAAACACACACAAGCCTCACGGATAAAGAAAAAGGATGTTCCTCTAAGTTTATACATGTTTCACATCAGTATTATATTAAAGAGAATAAAATGATATGATTGTTGTTTATAAAAGGTGCCTTCGAAATATAAATACTTCTATACTACACAGCACACAGCTGTTAACAGAGGATGAGCCCACTTCAACATCATGCACGCATGCACACACACACAAACACACACACGCACACGCACACACACACACACTCATGCACGCTGCTGCTACTGCTGCAGATAAAACAACACACTCTTGTGTAGCTGTCCTTACCAAATAAGGATATCCTATATCTGACAAGAACTCCCAGTTTGCAGAAGAGACTGACAAGATTCAAGGAGGAAGGAGCAGGAGGAGAAGGTAGGAGAGGGAAGCAGAGAAATTGAGACACAGCCAGAGCAGAACAGAGAACCTGATGACATTTCATATACATTAGAGCAGAGTACAATACAAATGACATCACTGTCTACCTGCTGTTTCATACTAACACTCACCTAGTCACCATCTCTTTCTCCTTATTGGAGGCGTGGCCGCCGCTGCTGATTGGATGGATGGCTGTGGACAGGAAGTAAAGCCTGTGGTTTTTGAAGTACTGATCCACTAATGGCAGGACCACCTGTGACACGGACGGAGCAAAAGAGCATGTAAACATTCGCAACCGATCCCTGTGAATGAAGCGAGAACAGGTCCCAACCTTTCCGAAAAACTTAATTTGCTGTTCATGCGGAATCTTCTCCCCCTTTGGTCTCACTCCAACATCTGAATGACCGTCAGAGCAGAGCAGAATGAGTCAAAGCGACATCATCCATTGGGAGTGAATGTGATTCGGGTTTCTACAGTCATTGTATTCATCAGAGTCTCACCAAACTCCATCATGTGTTGGTGAGCCTGGTCTACATATGTGATGAGCTGCTGGAGGAAGGTGTAGGCAAATCGCTTCTCTATGGCTGGAGTGTCCAGCTCCTGTGACTTTACACCTCTGAAAATGCCAAACACACTCTCAGAAGTCATGGAGAACGTTATATAGTGTACAGTGACGCCATTACTTTTACATGACTGGTCACTGTCAATAAGAGGATGATTTAATGAGCGTGCTTTCGTTTGTCCTACCTGGACACAGTGTAGCCATTGATCTGAAGGAACTTCAAGATGTCTTGTGCTTTCTCCCTGTCGTTGGATTTCTCTTTGGCGGTCAGTGTATCATAAGGAACCAGGAGAGGGTGGTTTCCTCCACCTGGAGACAAAAGCAAAATGTTTGTGATTTCATTCACACAAAACTCCAGGCTCTTTCTGTATGTCCACTGTTTATAGTGAAACACAAATCTAGTCTGAAAGAACATGGAGTCTGTAGATTTGTTGTGTAACATTTACCTTTGGCTTCAAGCTCTACTTTCTTTTTCCTGGCCCAGATATTATGGTAATTCTCTGCAAGCAGCTCTGCCATAGACTGTAAAAACACAATGTTGATCATGCCACATTCATCTAACTCCTTAGCATTTACTTTTAGACAGTCCTGTGTAAGCTCAGCCTCTACCTGCATGTCTCTGGACAGTGTAACATTGCTCATATCAATGGGTCTAGGACTGAAAGCTGGAGCTCCCTCAAAAGACAGCTGTGAAAGACAGGACACACACGTTTTTTTATTTCTGTAGAAAAACTCCTCAGTGCACAGGTACAGTATGTGTCAGTGTGTGTTCACACCTGGCTCGCTTGTGATATCCTCCTAGACTTGTTATGGAGGCTGGTGGGGTCTCCGTCTCTGATCCTTTCAATGCTCCAGCCCCATGACAGCATGGTCTTCAGAGACTCCCTGACAGACCAGCAGTACAGCTCCTTATCCTGCAACAGCACAACCGGGGCATTATTCTGCAGCACAATGTGGACCGTGACTATAGTCAATATGTGAGCTGCAAATTAGAAATAACCGCTTGACCCTGACATGCTCATCTGTCATTGACACTGATGCACAGAGACGGCATGTACCTTTTCAGAGAGGCCTTTGTATGGTTTCAGTAAAGGGTGGCTCTTGCTGATCTCACATATCTGGTCTCCATATGACCAGCCGCTGGAAAACTGCAAAAATGGATTTCAAAACTCAGATACAGTATGTTAAAGAAAAGTCAAACACAAATAAATAAAACAAATGATTCTAAATTTCTGATTTCTCACCCTTTCAATGCACCATTTCTCATGGTTGTGTTCTGCATATCTGGTTACGAAATAGTCCAGCTTCTCAGGAACAGTCACGCTAACAACGGAACAAACACATTTACATTGAGCATCTGTAAAGGACTTGAACACATTTAAGAACAATCAGTAGTGTTTAAACTGTACCTGGAGGTGTCTGCAGGCTGTGGAGTGAAGTTTCCCTCTGAGTCCATGGAAGACTGCTTCTCCATCATGGCCATGTAGTTAGACTCCATGTAGTCTGGAGGAAGAGCTCCAGCCACAGCACTGAGACATGGCAATGCCAGCTTAAAGAGCTCCTGGTCGTAGCGCTGCACCATGAGCACACAAACACATTCACTGCTACAGCAGCTAACTACTTACTACTGCCTCATTTAGTCTCTGATTGATTCAATTGATTAAAGCAGAATTTCACCTTGCGTGAGAGTGCGTCGAATATCCCCCAAAACAATTTCCTGGAAAGGTGCAGTTCTTCATCCGATGCGGCTCCAAAGTTTCCCCAGCCTCCAGCCAGGCAGTAATATTTCCAGCAACGCTCAAAGTGGTTGGTCAATAGCTGCGGAATGTGAAATAGATATTTATAGATGTCTCTCAACTGTCACTTCAGATGAGACACAAGTTGATTTCCTCACCTTCAGAGGCATTTTGGTGTGTTCATTAAGCAGCGGGACGTCAAACACCAGTCTCCTCAGCAGATGCTGCATCATTGATGGCCTCAGCGTACTGCGTGTTAAGATGAAACATGTTTCTATTTGAACTGACACAGCACGAGGGCTGAGGTAGTACAGGTACAAAAACACAGTAGGCGAATTGTGATTTCAAGAAATTAATAATTAAATATGCAAAGACATATCAGTACAGTATATTTGCGCCCACTTTTTCTTTAATACACAGTAACTGTCTTCCTCTTACCCACAAACAGCCAGCAGACACTCTTCTATGGCATCCCTTTGGGCCTTGGTGAGGCAGCAGCCTTTGGACAGGCGGTAAACCGTGTGGAGAAGCGAGTCGATGAGGGAGGCAAAGGGCTCCGTCCCCGCAAACAGCGAAGCGCATTTAGTGAGAAGAGGCAACACGGCTGTGCACAGGTACCTGTTAAGGGCCAGCGCCATGTCCGTGGCACTGAGAGCAGCCTGTCACAAATACAGAGGCACAAGAAGACTGGAATGATTAATGGGAACATATTATAACAGGGTTCAATCCCCTTTTAAACGCTCACAGTGTCCAGAGAGGCAGCCGCTCTCAGGTCGGGTAAAAATCCGACTTCAAGCAGATGGAGCAGGAAATTCTGGTCCTCTATGCCATAGACACGGTCCAGGAACAGCACCATGGCCGCTTTGTGGTCCGGACAGAAGCCGGCTGACATGTCTGGCTCCACCACCATCCCATCTTTGCAAGAAGATGCAGAAGGAACAAGCAGACATGTACATCCTAACACATGTGTTTTCAGACCAGGTGGAGCAGGTGCTAGTCCATTTTCTTTACCTTTTCCCAAACTGGGCATGGAGAAGGGAATGCTGATGACTCCGACCAGGTCCTCAATCGGGATGAGAGACCGTAGAATGGCCCTGATGCGGATCGCCTCGCCTTTACCTGCATGAATCAACTGGCAGAAAGCAGTTTACACTTATGATTGTGTGCTGCTGCTGTGCTTGCTGTGTGTGTGTGTGTGTGTGTGTGTGTGTGTGTGTGTGTGTGTGTGTGTGTGTGTGTGTGTGTGTGTGTGTGTGTGACGACTTACATGCATCTCAGGAGCACAGCGACCCAGCAGGTCAATAAGAGCAGCATAGAAGGTCATGATGGCATTTCCCATGTGGATGGTGTCATCTTCATCCTCTTCTATCATGTCACTGCTACACACACATGAACAATGACTCAATACTTCTGACTTTTTCCCCTTTAACCGCAATGAATTCACATTGTTATACTACAAGCACAAATGAGCAGGATTTGACAGATGTCTCACAGCGTCTTGCTGCTCTCAGATGTAGGAGAGGGTCCATCCCTGGAGGAGTCTTGAGAAATCTTAATAGCTTCCTCCATCGCTGCCAACAGCCCATCGCCACCTTCCCCTCGGAGGGCTGGGCCAAAGCATTCCGGCCGGCGGATCAGCAGCCTCACCACAACGTTGGCGTTCTCCTCCACGCTTTCGCCTGAACACAGTGAACAGTAGCCGTGTCCTTGGCAGCACAGTGTATGGACAGTGTGTAGACATGGAGGCGCTTCCTCATTCAGTGAGCTGCTTTACCGTTGCAGAAGACAGCGAAGCGCAGGAAGTCAAGGTAGCGCTCGCCCTCGACCGGGTTCCAGCCGATGTCAGGGTACCCTTTACGCACCAGCATCACGCAGCTCTGCAGCCCGCAGCCGGCAAGGTACTGCACCACCTGGTAGAAGGCAGAAAAAGGGTGGGATACATGGAAGCATCTACTGATCTACTCATATACATATAATTAATGTTATAATGTTACATATTATTACATGGTGCCTCACCTTCTCCAGGTCTGGCTCTCTTAAAGCCAGAGCCAGCTCATTATTATCCATGACTGATGCTGCGGCCACATCAAGAGGAGTTGAGCCCCGCATGGATGGAGACGCTGAGGAGACGAGGAGAGGAAACACACAGTGTCATGAATACTATAGGAACAAGAACAAGGAAAGTAACAGTAGAGTGTTAGGAGCTAAACTAACTAAAAGAAGCATCACGCAGAGGATAGAAGGACACACACACGCACACACACACGCACGCACGCGCGCGCGCGCACGCACGCACGCACGCACGCACGCACGCACGCACGCACGCACGCACGCACGCACGCACGCACGCACGCACACACACACACACACACACACACTCACCAAGGCCAACACTGCTGTTCTCCAGCAGGTAGCTGAGATGGTCAAACATGGCTTTCTGGTTCTGTCGACTGATTCGACAGAAATAGCAGAGAAAGCGACAACAGTTGGCCACCATTTTAGGAAAGGTTATTTCCTGGCAAAACACATCAAATAAAACAGGGCCGTTACACAACAATCACAGTTACTTTGATTTAAACATGTTTCATGTTTAAAATAAAGGGGCATGTTTGAAAATGCTCATTTCAAACATACGCTGGGGGTAATTACAAAAACTGAACAAACCGACTGTGGATGTTTAGTTAAAAATAAGAAAAGAATCACTGACTTACAACAACGGATGAGTTCATACACAAGTAGCACAAGGAAATGCATCCACACATTTTGACCAAGTACCAAAACTCTTAATTTTGTGATCACTGATGAAATAATTGACACTAATGTTTTTAATTTTAATGACAGTTTTAGAAAAACTACTGTAGCAACTCCTGTATATTAGTCATTCTTACACACATGCACTGCCATGTTGAAGTCCACTGACACTGTACACTGATACTGTGCCTACTACACCCTGAATCCTACAGACTGTAAGTGGTACCTTTGAATCTCCTCCGCTGAGAACATTGACCATGACCTCCATGACGGTCTCGTGCATCCCCAGAGCTCTCATGAGGTTGGGATGCTGGTAAAACACCTTGTTGTTCATAATGTCGCTGCACGGTAAGAATGAGAAGTTAAAAATGAAACTTTATTGTAAATTCATAAGTATGTTGATTCCTTCTTGATTCCGTCTCTTGTATTTGTCATGCTGTGTTTTCGCCAGTTGTGATGGATTCTCCTCACCCCAGCCCTCTGATCATTAGTTTCTCCTCCTCTCTTCCCATTCGGACACTCAGCAGGGACCTGATCTGACCAAGAGCAGCCAACAAGTTGATCGTATCCTCCACTGATACGGAGTTTATGGTGTAGGTCTTAGGAAGAGCTCGCACCTGGAAAGAGAGATGTAACAATAAATAACTTTGCTACTCATGAGACTTTGATTCACACATCTCATTGACACCCTCTTTCATATGCATACACACACCCACCTGGCCTCCAATACCGTCATACTGGCGGTGCAGCAGGACGAACATGGCTCTGACCAGCTCTGGGTCCTCGATGACTGACTCCTGGGCCCAGCGGACCATGGTATCAGAGATCAGCTGCTGCAACGTGCCTGCAGACACAGAGAGACACAGTGAGTTCTACATGAATGGTCATGTTAGTATTTCTCCAGTGTGTGTGCAGGACTTACTGGGCTTCCCGTCTTTTTTCTCGCTCGGCAGGTTGCCCATCTTTTTCTTCAGGTAGGCAACTTTTTCCACCAGTGACATGAGTCGACCTCGAATGGTGAAGTCACTATCGCCGTCTATCCCTCTCTCCTCGTCCAACTCTATACCTGACAGAATAGACAGATTAGCGCACGCCTCGCCTCTACTCCGTTTCATTGCAGCGCCTGCTAACTGTTCGTTTACCACAGTGCCTCATCAGATCTTCATGGAAGTCGAGCAGCTGCTCTCGGATGTAGTCGGGACAGGGACACTCCTGCTTCTCATCCTTGAAGTTCAGCAGCATATTGATCTGTAGAAACAGATACTGTTCATGTCCACTTCAACAACTATGGCTGTACTACGATACACTATGTAGCAAAATAGTAATCTAATATCGTTTGATGAGTCTTTGATGGTGTTTCTACCTGTTCTTGGGGAGGTGATCTGAACTCTTTGGTCTTCTTGGCAGTGAGCGCAGCCGACATGTTGAGCGCCAGCATCACCTCGTTGTAGCGGAACCTTTGGTTTTCTTGAAGACAGGCCACAAAGTCGTCAGAGAAGGCCACCACTGCCTCGATACGATGGCGCACCTGACAGTCACACAGGTACTGCAGAACATGGCACATCTACACACACACACACACACACACACACACACAAGTACAGTACTGGTGAAAAACACTCCAGGAGTAAAGACAGGCTTGGGTTAGTTGCCTGCATTGTACTGTTACTGTACCTGGAGTTTGACAGGCTCTGGCAGCTTCATCTGTAACAGTCCTTCATTTGGCATGTTCCTCCCTCCATCAACGCCTCCCTCGGTCTTCACCTCCTTCATCAGCTCCAGCTCCGCGTGACTCTCCTGCCCATCTTCCCTTTCAGAGAACACCGACGGCTCGATCAGTCGGAGGATGTTCTTCAGATCTCCGTTCTGGAAGACGCCCATGATGAGCATAGTGTACAGGAGCTTGATGAGGGGGACAAAAAGAAACTCTGTGCTGCCTCCTATAGGATCCCGCACGTGCATGCTTCCCTCCCGCACTGCCTCCGTCAGCATCTCGATGGTTTTTATTTTCAGTATATCCAGGGGGAACTCAGGGCTGTACTGGAAACAGTCTCCTGATCCTGAGCCGTTGCTGCCGTTGTTACGATATGAGGATCTGGTCCCACAAACAAAACTTGGAGAGGAGAAGTGCATCCTGGGCCTCAGGGAGGTGCTGAGGCCAATGCCCGGCAGGCCATGTTTCTTCTTCTCATCTGGAAAGAGGGTGATGCTCTTTGTCTCGTCCGTCATGGGGACGATGTACTCGTTGTTCATCATGAGGCGAGCTGTGGCGTAGCTGCTGAGGTGGATGTCAATGAGGAGGTCATAATAGCCCACACGTAGCAAACCTGATGGAAGATATTATATGTTGGTATCACAATTACTGTAATAGCATGTTCTGGGTTCTAACTGTACAGTGTGCTTATTTTGCTTTATTTATCATGCATGTATTTGTTGCACTTGCTATGTGCTATGTGTGCTACAGTACCTGGCATGTATTTATTGTCAATAGCTTGCAGAAGCTGGGCCTCATCTACGTGGGAGCAGAGGGCATGTGCCACGCGGTTGTTTCCCAGAGCACAGATTGCAGAGTACAGTCTGAGGGTATGGTAGTGAAACTTTAATAGGTCCTTCTGCTCTGAAAGCTCCAGGACATCCACAGACCTGAGTGAAACACAGAGAAGGAGACTATGAGAAATAGTGTGGTGGCTTCAATGTGTTTACGCAGTCACACTCAACTACGTCTGGCGGACAAGAAGCTGGTGTGGGTTAGTGTGACTGTGCTCTACCTGTTCTCCTCAGGTATGTGCAGAGACATGAACTGCAGAGGTTCATTACACTGGAGCAGCCAGCCATGTCTGTCATTGACTCTTGATGCTAATATCTGAAAAGAAATTATTGGTTCAGAGCCACGATGGGCGAAACTGTAAAGCAAACACAGCAGACACTTCTCCATGCGCAACGCCCACACAGTGAAACATAAACAATTGCAGTAGCCAATACAAATATTGTTACCCTGAGAAAGTGATCGGGAGCCCGACTCCAGAGAACAGGTGTGAGAAATTGGACGTGAAGCCGTGGAGGGCACTGAGGCACCAGGTTCTTCTTCTCACTCTTAAACAATCCAGCTGAGAGAGGCATCACATTCTGGTGGGAAACATGTAAAAGAGGTAAATCTGCGTTACTTTATTTGATTTTAAAATTTGCAATTATTATATCATTGGGTGGTGACTGGTGGAGATCAGGAGGCCGCTGCAAGAAATACAGTACATGGTTATTTCTCAGGTGTGATGAGTGTCCAACTTACCTTTATTCTCCCCAGTTCAAATTGAAAGACATTAGGGCTGGTGGCTTTGGCAAAAACTGCCGGGAACAACTTGGTGCTGGGCTCCACCTGTGGAGAGCACAGAATGATCATCAGTGTTCATCACTTTTTGGGTTTACCACAAAAACAAAATCAGGCATGTCAAAAACAAACTTACTGAGTGAGCAGAAGGACGACAGAAGACCATGTTTACCTGGTAATAGGTGCTGAGTTCTTTCCCATTGGCAGTGAAGGTCAGCAGACCGTTGGTTGTGTCTACCAGACACCCGATCTCTAAGCCGTTGCTGTTCCTGCCCTGCCCTGGACTGCTGCTTTCTCCGGCCCACACCATGTAGCAGTTGCTGCGCTTTATACTGGAGGGACACACAAACGCACCATCAGCTTTCAGACCTGTGGGCCTGTGGAAGGCTAAGCAATACCAGATGTATCTGTGTCTGATATGGTGCATGTGGTTACCTGGCAGCAGCCTGGGGCCTGAGCCAGGCAAAGAGCTCAATTTAGATTGGATCTCTTGGGATTAACTGGCTTCACTTCACTGTTATCGCCCAAGCATTTATAAAGCCGGGCTTATTCTTAACTAGCAGCACGCACATTCATGGATGGGCTGCTGCTAAACTAAACAAACATTATGATAATGGATAAAAGTAAGCTACTTCATAGATTATAGTGATAGAATATTATATTAATATTTCCTAGGTGTACACCAGTTTATAGGGGGATCAAATACTAAACAGATAAGGAGCTGCTGGGAAGAATTTACTCTATAGGGTGGCTGCAGCTGGACTAACCTCTCATGAACTTTGCCCTTCTCGTCTCCCAGAGTAACAGTGACAGTTCGGACCTTGTGCAGCTCAAAGCCTGGGTCATACTGATGGAAGTCAGAGGTAACCCAGCCCACCCACACACTGCTGGGCTCCTGTCCAGGGAAGATCCTCACTGAGTAGTAGTGCTAAACAAAGACAAAGATGCAGCCAGTGTTATGATGATTGTTTTCTTGAGGGCTTCCTACAGTAATTCCCATAAACCATATAACATTTTATCTTACAGTAGACGCTTGCAGGAGAACTTCGTAGTCATCTCTGTCGTCAGCCATCACTTCCTCTGACAGTCGAGCCGACGAGGGACAGCTGTTGTCGGGCTTGTTTCTCTTCAACAAGAACCTGGTAGATCACACAGGATGAGCAATTGTGACGATGCAATCATTAAAAACACACAACAGCATGTAATGTTTAGATGAGATATGGAGCGTGTACCTCTGTTTGAGCTTAGATGGCTTCTCCTGGTTATAATCTTTGTGGTTATTGAATTCGTCTCTCTCGGGTCCACTGGGACCATTGTGCCCATGAGACGTCTTCATCAGAACCTCGAAGTCTGACACAGTTTCAAAGTCCTCTAGCTCCTGCAGAAGCACAATGGAAACAGAGATTGGAAGATTTGCTCCACTAAAAGTAATACTACAGTATGTCATACAAATAATGCCAATGTGACTAATACTTAAAAATATATGCAATTTGAAATTTTTATTTTGTTGTGTGAGTGGGGGGGGCACGTTACCCTCTTTGGAGAAAAGAGACTGCCGTTATGCTGGGATCTGGAAAAAGATTCTGCACACTCTATGGGCATGCTCAGTCTGTAAAAGGCAAGGTCCGTAGAACTGTTCTGGGAGCCAAATGACCTCTGGGTGACCTTTAGGCAGGGACAGGACTCAACGGTCCCGTCTATTCTTGTCACCTGGGAAAAGAAAGGATTTTTTTTCATATTGTACCTAATTAACATTTATACATATGTTTGCTTCCCAAACCAAAAACTATAAAAGGGAGTTGAAAATGGCTTAAGGTTGCCCTTTAACCAAATGTACCTGAATGTGCTGGTGGCTGGGGGGGACGGGTACAAACTGAGGCAGTCTTTTGCTGAGCCACATGGTGATGTCTCGGTTCATGTTGACAGCAAACGGCTCGTAGCCTTCCTGCAGGCCACAGATGGTGAAGAACTTGAGTGTGCTGACGTCTTTACCAAAGTTCATCCGGCCCACCTGGCACACGCCTAAACTGCACACAGGAATAAAACCTGAAAGAAGACAGAAACAGAGGAAATCAAATACTAACATTGTGCAATGTGTGTTCAGAGCTAAATGTTGTGTGAGTCAGTAATACAGCCCTGACCTTCGCCAACTTCAAAGTCCTTGAAGGCCAGTTCGGAGCCAGAATCATCCAGCAGCACCTCCCCATTGAGTGTAAACATCATGGTGTGTTCATTGAGATCGACCATGCAGCCCACCACGTCCCCCGTCTGCCAAGCTCGACCAAAGTGCTCGTTGCCCTGATGCCACCGTTGTACCTGGAGAAAATACACAAAGTATAACTAAGCCAGTTTGGGGTGCACAGACATTCTTTAACAATACTTTATGCACTGGCCGAATGCATGAGCGTATAAAAACAGGCCACCTTGAAACCATCAAACACAAACGCCTGGTCATCAGAACCCAGCTCCTGGTCTGGGAGGCATCCTGGCCTGGCCCAGCCGACCCTCATCTCGCCTGCTGTCAGTACCTGGAGGACAGGTAGAGACAGATCAGCCCTGCAACCTGTGGAGACTTTGGTGACATTCATCACGAACATTCAATTAGGATAATTGGAAATGCCAGAATAAACCTATAATTTCTAGACTTCTCATAGTAAAATACATTATTAGAAAGAAATATATATTCTTCATAGAACCACCATCCTACCACTTCTTTGCTCACCTCCAGCTCAAAGTACCATTTCCCAGAATTGACACAGTAGGTTTTCTCTGCTCTGAAAATGCGGAATCTCTCAGCAGACATGTTGCTGATATCAGACTGTGCTGCTGGATGACAAAAAAAGAAAATATCATGCAAAGTACTGAAAAAATAAAGTCAATGGAGCAGCTGAAGTCAGAATGGAGCAATGACAAGGAATTTTACCATGATCCTGGTCAGGAGCTTCCAGGTTGTATCCATATCCCAGCAGAGTCCTCACGGCCTCTCTCAGACTGTCTTTGTTGGACTTTTTAGTTCTCTCATCCAGAAGAATGTATGGGACAAGGCGTGGATTTCTACGATTCTTCACATCCTGACAGAAATATACAAAACAAATGGCTCCTCTGGAGATTGCGATGCAGTGTGAACAGCAAGCATGTTCCTGGACGTCATGTTACCTGCTGGATGCCGTAGGTCCAGCCTTGACGGATGCGGTCTCTAGCCCAGACATTGTGTGCGTTCTCAGCCAGTTTGTCCACCATGGCTTCCTGTGTGGGGGTGAGTTTGATGTGGCTCAGGTCCAGGGGAGCAGGCTTATAGCCACTGGATAACTCATAGCTGCACAGACAGAGTTGAACCCTTGAATCATCAGCTAGTCTGCAGCACAACAACCTCAATGAGCTGAGGGCTTTTTATTATAATAAAATAGGATCCTCCACTCCACCCTTATATCGAGGTACTGTAACTCACGTTGGTGACAGTTTCATGCTCTTCACTTTCTCTACAGCATGTTCATCTGCTAGCCCAACATGGCAACCTAAAGCCAGGAGGGTTCTGTACACACAGTACACAAAGAGACATGAAAAAGACGTAAGATGAGCTACATCATCATAAATGACCTAAATTGATGTGAAGTGAAAGAGATTGTTAATGTCTAGTTTGAATATTTCTCATATCAAATCTCATGGTGCTAATGATTGGTATTTTATTGTGATCTGATGCTGCTCACTGCACTGATGCATTACTTGAGAGTCTCCATAGACATCTGCAGGTTGTAGCTCCGCTCCTGCTCAGGAAGCTTGGAGAACTCCACCAAACAGGGGTGCTGCCGCTTGTTGTCGTCTCGAACCTGAAACACAGACACAGGTAAATTATAGGGCGGGAAGCAAAGAGCCTGAATGTGTAATGGTGGTGATATCCTTCCACTACGTGGTGCTTAGGCACCATGAAGCAGCTTCCAGCTTCTCCAATCCTCCATGTACAGCCACATATGGGTATGGAGATGTTTCAAGATTCAAAGATTCAAGATTCAAAAAACTTTATTAATCCCAGAGGGAAGTTATTTAACGTTTGTATTTATTTTAATGTATTTAATGTTTGTCTGATACTCACAGCTCCGTAAGTCCAGCCCAGTTCTATCTTGTTCATCACCCACAGTTCATGGATGTTTTCTGCGAGTTTCTCCCTGATCCTCTCTAAGTGAGGAGGCAGCACAATCTGCAGACACAAAGAGAATATTTTCTCAGGTTCTATTTAGGTCAGTACCTGAGATGAAGATGTGGTAAAAGTGGTTTCTACCTGGCTGGTGTCCACAGGTGTGGGTGTAAATGCTGCCTGGCTCAAGGTGACAGTGGGTCCCAGCAGGTCTCTGGATGCTGTCTGGTCCTGACAGGCCTCCAGCTTCAGTTTCTCCCTTGGCAACACTGCCTCGTAACAAGGAGCATAACCTGGAGGAGGAAGGAACTTAAACTCTCCATGACGACCCCCGAGTAGGAAGCGCACCCTGCAGGCACATAAACAAGAGGAGGATGTCATGAAAATACAATGAATTTAAGATTACTTAAAACTCAGCTTCAGTAAAGCACTGACTTGACTCCGGCAGAAAAGCTGGCGACGGGAAAGAAGAGGCCCTCGGAGTTGAAGTTCTCGAACATGCCCTGCACTGGCTGTCCGTTGATCCTGAACGAGATGCTGGGAACGCTGAGGTCCAGGCAGCAGCTGACCACGTCCTCTGCCCTCAGGAGGTGCTGGTTTGGGGAGCTAACTGTCCGTGCAATGCAACCTGCATCAGAAGACGGTGCGAGCAGCCTAGTGTGAGTCTGTAAAGTTTAAACGCTTCGGGAAAAATCATTTAAGGTTACATTTATTTAACCCCAAACTCACCCGACCACAGGTGGAGTCCATCAAAGCCATAGGAGTAGAGGTCATCTCCCACCCCGTTGCCTCCCCACCCCTCACCCCCACTGGGGTAGGGGGCGTAGCCGCTGGTGTTGGCCCAGCCCACCCGGAGGTGAGTAGCCTCTGCTGTGACAAATGGCAACACCTGATCCACGATCAGCTCGTAGTACCACTTCCTGTACTGAGCAGAGCCATCACTGACACCAAGGAAGATGTTGGGACGCATGCTGTTGGGAGGAGACGACAATAATTAAGGTCATTTCGTAACCACTGATTAGGAAGTGGACAGATAGAGTTCGGCTGTGGATCAGCAGTGTCTGCGTATACCTGCTCACGTGGTTGACCAAGCGGGTCTGCAGTAGCAGATCTCTCCCGGGCAGCAGGTTGTCACAGATGAGGTGCTGGTTGGAGCGCACAGCGACGCCATGGCACACACAGAGCGAACACAACACATCGAGAACCTGAAAGACATGCACGTATTAGTGACAACGCGTCACTAATGGTCTGAGCAGAGACCTGGGTAAAGACACACTGCATTGCAGATAGCTGCAGACCAGTCCATGCTGTGTCCATGCTGACCCTGTCCACCAGGTGGGGCTTATCTGGAGGCCAGGGTGGAAATCACTTTTATAATTCTTTTAATAAATAATATCAATGTCCAGATGCATGTACCTTGTGGTTGCGTCCGTGTTTGTCCAGCAGGGAAATAATAGACTTGATGTGTCCCTCTTTGATTATGTTCAGCGCCTCAGGACTCTCCACCAGCACACAGTGAAGGACCTCTAGAATACCTACAGCACAAATGCAAGAAATATATGCAGTTTTGTTTCTTTCACCAGCTTCCCGTGCCAGACTCCACATCATCCCTTTATATGATGTTCTGATTACTCAAGGAGCCTCACACACAGCCAGGGTGGAGCTGACCTACCAGAGGAGGCCTCCAGTCGCTCCAGTCTGCTAATCAGCCAGTCCAGCGAACCAGAAAACTGGGCACAGTTCTTCCTGTTTCCTCTGATGAGTGCAGCTGGGAGAGGTGGAGAGGTGCTTTCATTATATTTATTACTGTCATTTGTTATCCATTATGAAAATGAAAACATGAGAGGAGGTGATACAGTATGTGTGTATGTACCCAGCAGCTGATAGAGGGAGTTGAGGATGGAGCTCCAGGCGTCTCCTACTTCCCTTCCTACTGCTTCAGCAAAATGTGCTGCACTGCTGTAGACATGCAGCCGATCAATACACTCCAGCACCAGGCTTATCATCCCCTACGGACACAGTGGTTAAAGGTTGGACTGGTTTATTCAGCTGTAGTCACAACATGCTCCCGCGCTCTTGTAATCAACATCCTGTAATCCCTTTTAAACTGAACCCAAAGACACAGCCGCGCGAGCACCCACCCACCTCCTCCTGGAACAGGTTCTGTCGGTTCTTCAGGGCTCTGAGTCTGTTCTGCTTGTCTTCATGTTCCAGGTGCTCTCCAGGTGGCTGGAAGTAGCCAATCAGATCCTGCAGACTCAAGCTGACCGAATCTATCGGTAGCTCCAAGGTGGAGCTCTTCCCCTTTTTCCTCAGCGCGTCCAAGCCCCTTGTTGTAAACACACAACAACATTTCAACCCTCACTGCTGCTGTATTGTTGACTACTCTTATGCCCACCGCAAAATATGTCTATAATAAATATCCACACTGCAGCACGCAGTCAGTGCCTCCCTGCTGCAGGCTAATGAAGTTGGTTGTGGCAGCCTTGTGGCTTTGTGCACGCACCACTGCTGCTCCACAGCGGCGTGATGTATGGATGTGATGATTCCCAAGTCGGAACTCATGCTCCGGCTTTTTATGTTTAACACACAGTTCCGTCAAGTCAAAGGACTACCCGCTAAAACAAGTGGGGTGAACTGTCAGGAAATGCCTTTTATGCTGCGTGTTTTAAAGCCTGTCTATTGTCATTCTGCTTCTAGAATAAGTATTATTGCTTAGTCGCATGCACAATGTAATATGATGGGATTATTGTCTCAGACCAGATCATATGGAGGTTAACTCTTAGTGTCAGTTGGTGCTGCCCAAAATACTGGAGCGTAAATTATGGGGTTTCCTCCTTATTAACGACTCATTAGACAAGCAACTGGCCGCAAGCTCTGCATTTCCACTGCACGTCTTGATCCCCGTTGATCACTTCTTTAATACTCCTCTATTTGCACTTGCCTGCATTAGTGTGAACTGTAAATCACCACGCTGACTGGCTGAGCTGCATTTACTGTACAGTGTGTGATTTGCACAGGCAATATGTTTGCTGCACACCGCCCTCCTCGGTGTAGATGGAGGGCAGCTGCAGGAACCCAGCGCTGAATTACAGCTGGCTGTTGTCTGACGTAGATAACACACGTGTGCTGTATGAAATTGCTCTGCAGTATTCTGCCACACGTTCCCTCGAGGAGATGGGTCTCCGCTAAAATGAAATGGAGACGGTGCGGATGCTGGGTACATTATGTGGAGGTAATTTTCTTTCAATTAGACTCCCACCATTTCATTTGTGCCTTCTGCTTTGCTAGTGTCTTCTTAATATATTGTGCGATGTTCTCTTATGTTCATCTGTGGCTGTCTGCGTTTGCGTGTGTGTGCGGATGTGCTGTAACGCACCTGATGAAGAGATTAAACAGAAAGACGGTGCTGCGTATGACTCTAGCAGTGCGACTCTCCTCGTGTTGTGACCGAGACAGAGTGAGCCCGTCATCCATGTGACCCTCGTGATGCATGATGGCCTGAAAAGACAAGCAGGGCTCTAAAAGCATACTTTGAACATAGTACATTTGACATATAGTGTGATCAGTATGAGGTCCAGTACCTTTCTCTGCACTCCACTCATTCGTGCACACTTGGCATCCACAGTCTGGTATGTGAGCCATAGGCAGGTGTCAACATGTTGGATGTAGCACACGGAGTCGCCATATTTAATGTCAGGAACCCCCATCCCATCCACCTCCTTCTTCACCCCAGGGTCCAGCTTTTCCTGCATGAAAAAGAAAAGTAGAACATTGTTACTATTACACAGTTACTATTTATTGCTAATTAGTATGTAAATAACTCTGTTCACAACTGTGCAACAGAGTGATTTGTCATTCATTATACCTCTGATACAAGACAGACAGACGACTAAAAGAACCTGCAGTGACCCCTGTATGAATATCTGGATTACTGTAAGTCCATAAGTCAACTCGGTACCTTGGAAGATCTGAAGCAGAAGGCTGTAGACTTGACATCCGCTCTCTCTTTATCCATCAGCTGCAGGGATTTGTCCTCTATCAGGCTCAGATACTTCCCCGTAGTGACATGTCTCAGTCTGAAGGGCTGGCCCCAGCGGATGTGGCTCCCGCTCCACCTGGACACAGTCAGTCAGAGGCGTCGGTGCCGCACAAGCTCCTTTCAATACCTCCTCTGGCCATTAGGTGTCGCTGTTACCTTTTCCTTCTCTGACCCATGCACACTTGCCCCTCATTAATCCCACCTGTTCCCCATTGGCTGATCACAGACATGACAAATACTAAAAACATTAATTTAGCAGCAACATCCTCTGCGAGAAGCAGCCAATAAGGTGTGTGCATGTTGGTGCTTGCACTTACACAACCCGCAGTGTCTCCAGCCTCCACAGGGACCTAGCATGGCTGGACACGGCGCCTCCCTCATAGTGCACAGTCCTGGTGATGTAAATGAAACACACCCTGCTGTTAATTCAATTTGTTTTCTAGTGTGCATGCAGTTTTAGAAACGATTTGAAGTCCCTGAACCTGTTACATGCTACTGTGTGGATGAGTCAGTGACAAACCTCAGCAGACAGTCAGAACGCGGTCCCTCTTATTGGCTTTGTTTAACAACACAGCTGTCCCTTTTAGGGACATCCTTTACCCATACTGTAATTAGTAATAGTCCCTACACTCTGTGTCGCAGCAGACAGCTCAGTCTGTAATGGGAGTTTTACATCTCTGTCCCTGCAGGCCATTGTAATTGCCTTAAAAAGCAGCTCAATTCTGGATGTAATGGTTTAAATAAGGGGGAACGAACAGGCAAGAAACTGGTGAAAAACTTCCGAATGAGACTCAATTCAGATTCGTGAAGTCTTGATGGGGTTACACGGGGGCACGATAATGCCGACATAAGCCTGTGCTGAGAATTAACAGTACATGACAAACAGTAAAGGCCAGTAGAGGCTCATAACAAGGCCGAACAGGCGGAAAATCCCCTGCAGCAAACAAAAAACAAACAGCTGAGGTCGAGTAAAACATATCACGTGGTAAAACAGGACAATCATCAGAAGTAAAAATATACTGAGCTGTGCCAGTACTCTAAGTGGGCAAAATTAGTTGGAATCAGGGAGGAGGCAGGAGCATCACGGGAGAGAAAACCAAGTGTCTTTTAAATGAACTTGCATCGTCCCACTTGTAAGTTTTACCACATTACCTCCTCTGCTCGTCCCCATGCTCGCCAGATGGAACAGTCAGACACTCGTCCATGTGACCGTGAAGGAGGCGCAGGACGTCCCCTCCTATCAGGAAGCCTGCAAAGGGGAGCGCAGCAGCAGAGGGGGGGAGAAGAGGTGAGGATGAGGAGGGTGAAACGGGGCCGAATCACACGCCGCTGAAATGGACAGTGGAGTTTGCTTAAGAGCACCTGAATGAGGGCCCATCCACCGCCCACACTTTTCTAATTTTGGAACGGAGATGATGATGCCGGCTACGAACAGGGTGGTGGGCAGCAGGGCAATTACAGTGTCATGACATAGATGAGGAATTCTGGCACCCACCTGTGCTACAACAACTAGTGTCAAGAGCTGCACTGTCCCTCTTCATTAGTTTTTATACCTATTATTTCTATTTAGGTTGCCACTAGTTCTAGCTATCTTTTTTTTTTTTTTTTAAAGTGGATCAACACCTGAAATAAGGCACAACTGCAAAGATCTAAACAATCCAATGACAAGCAGATGGTCAAAGAAAGAAGCGGAGCTAAGGAACGGAGACAGGTGTACGCTACCTTGTGCTACTTCGCTGCCAGAACAGATGGGAGCCACGCTCCACAGAGTCTGCTGGAAGGCTGCATCCACGTGCAGGCTGCCGTTACCGTAGGACAGATGCTGCAGGGAAGAAGGAAGAAATATTAGCCACAGTGAAACACTGAGGATGTGCCTCCACCTGAGCTGGTGCAAAGATTTCAGTCACTGTAAATTAGTCTTGTTAAGTGGAAGTGAAGGTTAGGGAGTCGACGGAATTAGGAGTAAAAATAAGAAACGAGTCCTGAAAAGAAAATAGAGCGAGTAAGAAGTGAGCCCCCCTCTCCTCACATGTTCCCACGCACAGCTGCTACTGACCAGATATCTCTCAGATGAGACGCTGACCAGGATGAGATCATCTCCCACTCTAACCTTCTCTCCCTCTGAACGCTGCTTTGATGCTGGATGGATGGTCCACCAGCACGCCTCGCCTACACACACACACGCACGCACACACACACACACACACACACACACACACACACACGCGCACACACACACAGCAATATCTCAGAACACACCATAATTGTGTCCATGGCTCACACAGGGTCGTGTAATAGCCCCCTTGTTTGCATATACCACAAACAGCAAGTAGGGCAGGTTTTAACTGCTGTGACTCAGCACAGGAGTCAGACTGTATCTGACACAGCCAGTAACAACCTCACAATAATCCACACAAAGCGTTATTGCAGAAAGAAGGTGGACAGACTGTGACTGTGATTGTAATGGTGCCCTGCACCAGCATGTAGCTACAGTAACTCAGGGCTTATGTAATCAGGTTAACTGTGGCCTTAATAAGTTCCTTCAAGATTTTTTCATGGTCATTTGTGTGAAGTTGTCTCCATGGTGAAGCCGGAGTTTAATATTTCCTCTTGTGTGGCTCCTGCTGAGGCACGTATCAGGATCCGTAGCAGTGCAATGCTCCACTGTGTTTACCTCAGGTCTCCACCTGTGTTTGTCTGCTGGTGGTGGACAGAGAAAACAGCTGCATCGACTGAAAGATGCTCAGACACTTGGGGAGAAACTACAAAGATGGAGTTGAATCATTAGGTTTATAGCAGCATAGTCCAAGTGCATGTAAATAAAGGATGTTCTTACCTGTGGTATCCTCCTGCAGTCCCACATCAAAAGCCAATTTGTCCGTGGATGAGCGGGATGTGGACAGACAGCACAGGTACTGGACAAGCAAAGGCGACAATTCAAATCAGACCATACAACAGGCCCGTGGCCGGAATCTGTAGGGGTGCGTGCGCCCACTGACCATTCCGCTGTACGAGTGTCGCAGCAGGACGGCGTGTCCGTACAGCAGGGTGCGATGCCCGCCGCCCTGCGCCGTCTGGGCGAGACACAGAGGACACAGGGATGAGGCGGGAGGGGAACCAAGCAGCAGAGTCACAGCAAACATCAAGTGGCTGAGGCAGAAACACACTGAGACACGGCAAAAACGGGGATATCAAAGCACAGCACACACAGAGGTACCAGCCACGACGGACGCAGACTGGAGGAAGTGGCCGGAGGTGACATTTACTACGACAACACAACAACGCCACGGGTACCAGCCACTGCATCCATCATTTCATCACAGCATCGGATAAAGGTGCTCTATAAAAATCAATACACAACCATCGGATCGACAGCATCCCCAGCTGCCCGGTCCATT
Organism: Betta splendens; assembly: GCF_900634795.4. NCBI lineage: Eukaryota > Metazoa > Chordata > Actinopteri > Anabantiformes > Osphronemidae > Betta > Betta splendens. The sequence continues at coordinate 8,180,584 of NC_040898.2, read as the reverse complement.
TATCATCATGCATGCTTGTGTAATGAAATGACTGTCATGAATGTGATCCGGGCTTCCGCACTTAATTAAACCTGTTGGGCTTCGCTCCTGTCACATTGCTGCTGCCCTGAGTCTTCATTCACAGGACGACTGACCGACCAGAGACTCACACCAAACTTTGACTTCTCTTTTCCCATTCAACCCAGAAGTTCAGAACTAGATGTTGTGATCATGATTGGAAAGTTCCTGTTTCATTCTGCTAAAATACCTACTGTACAAAGCAAACACAGACCCCAACACTGATATTGTTTAAATACACTGTGGTGAATATTGTACTGTAATTCCTATGTAGTTTAATAGTTCATAGGTCAACATTCAAACTCTAGGGTGTTGTCAGCTGAAAATGCAGGCAACTGAAACATGAAAACAGAATCCACAGAACCCAACGCTCAGAGGCTCTGGCTAATAATTAAAACAAAGGTGAAATCTGACAATCTAGCAGCAAACGGATGAATCGAGGCCGAAGTAAGTGCTGTGGAGCCAAGAGGAAAATGGGGAACAGGTACAGGAAGTGGAAGCGTGTGGGAAGAGCCCGTTACCTGAGGAGGGATGAGAAATGGGAAACAAAGCAGCGATGAACGATGAACTGCACCATTTTGTTCAATGCCTTCTTACTAATACCATTGCGTGCAGTCAAAATCCACCAAAAGCATGTTGGTTTCCATATTTAGATAAATTAGCAGGCTGACTATAAATAAGAGCTGTATTCCTGTACGGGTTGATCTGCATTGCTGAGTCATGCAGCTGGATAGATGAGGTGTTTACTCAGTGGCTGGGTGTTTTAGGTCTATCAGCAGCTCTACTTTTTTATGCTCTCACTGTCTCTGGACCCCCTTGACACGTAACGTGGGTCTGTATCTTTCAGCACAGAGGATTAAATCGCTACTGCTCGCAACAGGTTGATACTCACCGTACAGCTTAACAAAGAGACAAATGTGCATGACAGTGGGCTCAGTGTTTATTCAAATGAGGACCATGATGAACACATACAGCGGGGGGGAGGCACACCTACCCATATTTCCACATCTACATGCTGTGTGGAAATGAGAGAGAGGAGGAGAGATTCAGGTTTTGCAGTCACTTCACAGACGACACATAAAAACACACACCTATCCACGAGGTACAAGCGCCGGATAGCAGGGATGGGACAAAGGGCTGGGCTTCAGCGTGTCTTCATTCGATGGCCTGGCCACAGGTCGGGCGGGGAGGGGGTTCGGGAGGGACCGCAACAGACCGTCGAGTAAATCAGCCTGACAAGCAGCACTGATCCCAGACGTCAACCTGGAAGCATGTTGTCAGCGTTCCCGGTTGAGCCTCTACAGGCGTCTCGTGTCTGGGGCTCGACGAGTTTGTTCCATTCATCCTCACAGATCCTCGCAGCCCGTCAGCTGATTATCACAAAGCAGTAAGTGACAGACGCGGTGCCATTTATCTTTTTTTAGACGACAGCGGGACGTTACAGAGGCGTGCGTCTTTGGACGCGGCGAGCGAAACCGGCTGAAACCAGCACAGTGATTTCAGAGTTCCAGTACAGGAGGCAGAGAGTACAAACACCTGCATCACCTGGATCGCTAATAAAACACAAACACCACAAAACACACACGCACCGGCGCTCCAGTAATCTCAGTAATTCATCCAGCAGGACTACAAAGAGAGGCCCTTTGGTAAACCTCCACCTCTTACAGTGTGTTTTCATGTCTGTGGAAGTGATTCCTGTTTTATGTGCGCGTGCTCCTAGTTCAGCTTTCGACGGCTGCTGACAGTGAGAAAGGAGAAATTAATAACCCTCCCCTCACTTCATTAAAATACTGCAAGTCACTGTAAAATCTGACGCGAGGCCCGCGTCTATTAAAGCCCCCTCCACCAACAACTGCACTGCAGCTGGAAGTACTTTTTATAGGATATTCACTTGAGGAATTTCCATATATTTGCATTCACCTGCTTTGGATGGCGACTGAAAACAGCTGCACAGTAACGTCATTGGTAACATAGCTGCGAGTACAAAGATGAGCAGCCTTCTATTGCAGATGTTGAGGAACCGGCATGACGTTAATACTGCGATGAGCCCAGCTGCTGAATGCAGACGTGCACCAGCAGCCTCACGCAAAGCGCTGACCTCCAGGTGATCACAGCCGACAGGTACAGTAGGACCCTGACTGTCGCCTGCTCTCCATCCACACTCACCCCCTCGGCCTTGTCTTCAGAGCTGGCCAGCATCTCCTGCAGCGCTCGGACCGACAGCGACTGTTCCAGCACGAAGGTGCAGATGGACAGATCTGGCGGCACATTCTGCAGCAACAGGAACACAGGATTCACCTAATCATGAAATACCAGGTGCCAGGAACAATTACAACTGTCTCCACATTCAGGGATCGGGTCATGCTCAGTATTTAAAGTATAGAACTAACAGAAGCTTGCGTCTGTACAGTACCTTGGAGTTGGAGATAGACTCAAGGAAGCACAGTCTGTTTCCGAAGCCTTCAGCAGCCAGACAGAGTTTCTGTTGCTCCTTGTGGATCGTAGCTGAACATTGTAAGACCACCTCATCATCCTAGAGACACATAAAGTCACACCGTCAGCACGTCTGTCGCCCAGAGTGAGATTAATACACTCACATCTAGAGAGCGTAGATCTGTTTGTACTGACGCTTTGCTGCATTAGTGTGATTTAATATGTCAAGAATTTCAAGATGTCGAAGATTAATTCCTATTAATAAAAGCAGGAAGTGCTTTCCAGCGTAATAAAAGCACCCTGTTGCTGGACTGTGGCTGCCTGTTGGATGAGTTGTTGGATGGTGTTGTGGGTCAGATGTCGAAAGTTGGCTCGATGGCCATTCACCAGCTTAACCTCCACACTTTCCTCGCTGTGAAAGTGTGAAAGTTCACAGAATCGTCAAAAACGAACAGCTAAATGATGTGTGGCACCAAAATCTGGAAGGAAATGTGTGAGATGACTCATGAACTTAGTTAAGCGCCCTAGAGCCTATAGTTACACGGAACCTTTGCACTTTAGAGTTCACTCTTCCTCTTTTGTGCATTTATGCTATTACACATTTTCTGTGAATGTTGTGACACTTAACCTTAACGCAGTACCGCTGGCCGACTCGAAAAACCAGAGCTGGTTGTTCATTGCTGATCAGACAGATGGCATTTTACACTCACTTCAGGTTGTGCATTTTAATGAGCACTTAATAGGACAGAACACCACATAGGTGCTGCTACAGTCTGGGCTTCATTACTCACTCACTAACTTCAGCTCTGCAACCAGCCTTTGCTCTCATCCTCCTGTAGCTTTAGCCCAGCTGAACCCCATCACTAAACAATTCCCAAACAGCTCACAACCAGAGTATTACGCCGTTATTGGCCCACACTGAGCCACAGCACCATGTACATGTCGCTGATAGGCTGCTCATCAGTCAGTGAGACGGCCACAGCGCTACATGTCCTGCACCCGAGTGCTAGAATCAATTAAAAATCTGTCTGCTCACATAACAGCAGCTAATCCTCCAGGCATCTGGTTGTCTGCCTGGCCACACTGTATGATACAGGTCTCACATCACAGCGGCCTCTATATCAACAGACATTAGCCCGTATACTGTAAGAAACGACCTCTGTTTGCCAAAAATATTATCATTGATTACATCAGGCTCTATGATAACTATGGGCATTTGTACACACCGCGGGGCTGCACAGCAGGGTTGGGCTAAGCTGAATTTGCTGATTGATTATGCGACATGTTAAAGTCGTCACGCTGTGAGGCGCTAATGGAGAAAAAAACGTGTCAGCTTATTCAGACGCAGCCAAAAGAGCCGCACGCACTCACGGTCCCCACTGCATGTGACTGTTCACTTTTTAGCCTGACTCATGGATCAGATCTGAATTCATTGTATTTATTATTATACATGCATCATATTTAGACTCAAGTATATTCCTCCAACCTAAAAGTTCAGATCATCTATTCAGTAGTGGAAATCATTAGTGCCCCAGGCTTTCACTATGGCTGCATCCACGTGGTTTTACCTCTGCACAAAATAAAAATAAGACATCCCTCACTCCACACTTCATCTAAAAAAAGAAATAATGTATTAATAAAACTTGAATTAGATCCATAATCTGGTTAGCTCTTATTGACCGTCTCCCCACAGGAGTAAATGCATGCACACTCAGAACCTGAACAAAGAAGTCAGAGCTGTAGGTGCTGATTCAGCGGTCTGACACTGGCTCACAGATCCATACTGTACATACACATTCATAAAGGAGGGCCAGCGTGCAGGAAAATACGGGTCAGAATAACACAATGAAAGCGTGCGGGAAGCTAAAGGTTTCTGCAGCAGCGTGCATCATGGTGAGTGAGGGCTTTCTTTGTTATACACAAGCTCCACTCTTTAATACGACTGGACGCTGGGCGTGCAAACAGACTCAGTGTGACTGGGAAATACAGTGGCCACAGAGAGGAAGGTATCACCCCGGGGGGTAATTCTGCTCAAACGTCTGATGCAGTGTTTTTACCAGCACGACTTTTAATCCAGACCAGCACTCTGCAGCTCTACAGAGTACGGTAAAGTCACTGTGGTTCTGCTTAATTATCTGATTATCTGCTGATGTGTGGCCTGAGGGAATACTCACACACACACACACACACACACACATACACACTCACTCACTCACACAAACAAATTCCTACATGAACATGTCTGGTGTCTGTCAGCAGCTATTTTGCATTCCAGCCTTCTATGGAGCGAGAGAGGAAATGATAGAGAGACTCAGAGGAAAACAACGTGTGTCTGAGCCTCTTCAGGTTACTTTGTATGAAATGGAACCCATTGTTGAAAGGAAAAAGGAAACCAAAGCTGCATTCCCCCTAATGACCACTGAAACAGTCCTCTAACGGAAATAAAATTTAGCCCCTCATTGCTTTTAAAACAAGCCCTATTAGAGAGTGCTCCTGTGCAGGAAACCGCTCTGTCAGTGACCCGACCCTCCGCTGTTTGAAAGATCCATGGTCCAGATTAAAACGGGCACTCGTTTACACGGAAAAATGTTGAACCTTCACTTCGGGTTCTGCAGGTCATGCAGCCATTAAAACATGAGGCAAGACTATAAAGTGTTACACTGGTTTCTGACAGGAGCAAACGGACAACAGCATCGTTTGCCCAAGCAGGAGTATTTTCACAATAAAAGCCCTACCTGCTAAGCAACCGGCAGACACAATTAGGGCAAAGTTGGACAACATAGCAACTAAAGGGCCGATAGAAATGATAAGGATGAAAAACACAATGATAAGAGAGAGAATATTTAAATTTGTGATTACATGGGTACAAACTAATCTCTGTGTAGAGCATCCAGTCTGTATACGCTGACAGGATGGGTTCCCACACCCTCATCTACATCTGCGCTGCGCCCACATACTGTATAATAATTAGCATGTCTTCTATAGCCGTCATACACACACACACACACACACAGACATGCGAGTAAGCAAAGCACAGCTTGAAAAAAGTGTGCACTCACATGCACAAAGGCCCTTTGGAGAGCTCAAGCTCAAAAGTAGCACAGAGCTGAATACACATCGTCTTACACAACTGCTTATTCAACAGCAGCGGGTGGAAACATTAAATATGAGCAGGAGAAGAAGCACACAGTGTCAGGGACTCGAAGCAGGCAGACGGCGAACCCACATGCACAGCACGGAGGCGATATTATAATCCACAAAAGGTTTATTCTTAAAGGCACGGTCAGACGGTCCAGGTCATACACGAAAAGGCTCGGCGAAGGTACAGACAGGGAACAGGCAAAAACTCACGGTAAGTAGATAATCCAGGGTCGGGCAGGATACATGATACAGACAGGAACAGGACACGGGAAACACGAACACTCAGGGAACTCAACTCATCAAACACGAACACTCAGGGAACTAGAATACGACAATCTGGCAGGGAACTAAGGACACAGGTGGTGGTTAAATACACAGTGACTTGATGACTAACAGAGTGCAGGTGTGGGTAATGAGCAGGGACAGCTGTGACAAGACAAGAAACCGGAAGTAAAGCTAGAACACAAAACAGAGACCGGGAGACTACCAAAATAAAACAGGAAACGGAAACTGGAACCAAAATAAGACAAGCAGGACATGACGTGAAAACAGGGAACAACTAGAAACAAAGACACTGATCATGACAGTACCCCCCCCCCTATGGCGCCTTCCACGGCGCCTACGGAAGCCTCCCCCCCCAAACCAGGGCGGGCGGAGGGTGGTCCCAGGCGGAGGGACCGAATCCCTACCCCTCAAGGTACATGAGCAGGGTGGGTGGAGGGAGGACCGGAGGAGGGCCAAAACAAGAGTCCACAAACACTGCAAAAGTCCATGACCAAGAAAACATGAAGTTCAGGGATTCCCTCACGGAGGGTGATGGCGTGGCGAGACCCTGCCCAGCAGCCGCTGAGCCAGGATGGCACTCTTAGTGCCCTTGAGCTGGGACGATGTCCCCGGGGACCACCCCGCATGGCAGCGTCCTCCAGGCGGACGCTGATCCAGGCGGTTGAGGAGTCGAGGCGGACGACGCCGCAGGAGGCAGCGCCATCCCAGCAGCAGGATGCGCCGAGGGCGAGGCCACCAGTCCGGCAGCAAAGGCAGAGACGAGGCAGGAACCAGCGGCGTCCTCCTTGGACCACCGCGACGAGAGACGTGAACCAGCGGCGTCCTCCTTGGACCACCGCGACGAGAGGCAGGAACCGAAGCAGATGCGGCCGGAGCCGGGCCGCCAGGAACCGATGCAGATGCGGCCGGAGCCGGGACGGGAGCGACCCCCTCCTGGAGGTCGGCCGGAGCCGCGACGGGAGCGACCCCCTCCTGGAGGTCGGCAGGAGCCGCGACGGGCGCGACCCCCTCCTGGAGGTGCGCAGGAACTGCGGCTGGCGCGACCCCCTCCTGGAGGTGCGCAGGAACTGCGGCTGGCGCGACCCCCTCCTGGAGGTGCGCAGGAACTGCGGCTGGCGCGACCTCCTCCTGGAGGTGCGCAGGAACTGCGGCTGGCGCGACCTCCTCCTGGAGGTGCGCAGGAACTGCGGCTGGCGCGACCTCCTCCTGGAGGTGCGCAGGAACTGCGGCTGGCGCGACCTCCTCCTGGAGGTGCGCAGGAACTGCGGCTGGCGCGACCTCCTCCTGGAGGTGCGCAGGAACTGCGGCTGGCGCGACCTCCTCCTGGAGGTGCGCAGGAACTGCGGCTGGCGCGACCTCCTCCTGGAGGTGCGCAGGAACTGCGGCTGGCGCGACCTCCTCCTGGAGGTGCGCAGGAACTGCGGCTGGCGCGACCTCCTCCTGGAGGTGCGCAGGAACTGCGGCTGGCGCGACCTCCTCCTGAGGTGCGCAGGAACTGCGGCTGGCGCGACCTCCTCCTGGAGGTGCGCAGGAACTGCGGCTGGCGCGACCTCCCCCTGGAGGTGCGCAGGAACTGCGGCTGGCGCGACCTCCCCCTGGAGGTGCGCAGGAACTGCGGCTGGCGCGACCTCCCCCTGGAGGTGCGCAGGAACTGCGGCTGGCGCGACCTCCTCCTGGAGGTGCGCAGGAACTGCCGCCGGTGCTGCCTCCTCCTGGGCGGCCCCAAGGGAGACGGGGACTGGAACGACCGCTACAGGGCCGACAGGAACGGGGACTGGAACGACCGCTACAGGGTCGACAGGAACGGGGTCAGAGACAGGGGTGACCTCTACTTGGCCTACGGGAACGCCCTCTACTTGGCCTACGGGAACGCCCTCTACTTGGCCTACGGGAACGCCCTCTACTTGGCCTACGGGAACGCCCTCTACTTGGCCTACGGGAACAGGAACTGGAACGACCTCAATTTGGTCGGCAGGGACAGGGACTGGAACGACCTCAACTTGGTCGGCAGGGACAGGGACTGGAACGACCTCAACTTGGTCGGCAGGGACAGGGACTGGAACGACCTCAACTTGGTCGGCAGGGACAGGGACTGGAACGACCTCAACTTGGTCGGCAGGGACAGGGACTGGAACGACCTCAACATGGCCGACAGGGACAGGAACTGGAACGACCTCAACATGGCCGACAGGAACAGGAACTGGAACGACCTCAACATGGCCGACAGGAACAGGAACTGGAACGACCTCAACTTGGTCGACAGGGACAGGAACTGGAACGACCTCAACATGGCCGACAGGGACAGGAACTGGAACGACCTCAACATGGTCGGCAGGGACAGGGACTGGAACGACCTCAACATGGCCGACAGGGACAGGAACTGAAACGACCTCAACATGGCCGACAGGAACAGGAACTGGAACGACCTCAACTTGGTCGACAGGGACAGGAACTGGAACGACCTCAACATGGCCGACAGGAACAGGAACTGGAACGACCTCAACTTGGTCGACAGGGACAGGAACTGGAACGACCTCAACATGGCCGACAGGAACAGGAACTGGAACGACCTCAACTTGGTCGACAGGGACAGGAACTGGAACGACCTCAACATGGCCGACAGGAACTGGAACGACCTCAACATGGCCGACAAGAACTGGAACGACCTCAACATGGCCGACAGGAACTGGAACGACCTCAACATGGCCGACAGGAACTGGAACGACCGCAACATGGCCGACAGGAACTGGAACGACCGCAACATGGCCGACAGGAACTGGAACGACCGCAACATGGCCGACAGGAACTGGAACGGCCTCTGCTTGGCCGACAGGAACTAGAACGGCGTCCTCCTCTGAGGAGCCGACAGGAACTAGAACGGCGTCCTCCTCTGAGGAGCCGACAGGAACTAGAACGGCGTCCTCCTCTGAGGAGCCGACAGGAACTAGAACGGCGTCCTCCTCTGAGGAGCCGACAGGAACTGGAACTAGAACGGCCTCAATATGGCCGACGGGAACAGGAACGGCGTCCTCCTCTGAGGAGCCGACAGGAACTAGAACGGCGTCCTCCTCTGAGGAGCCGACAGGAACTGGAACTAGAACGGCCTCAATATGGCCGACGGGAACAGGAACGGCGTCCTCCTCTGAGGAGCCGACAGGAACTAGAACGGCGTCCTCCTCTGAGGAGCCGACAGGAACTAGAACGGCCGCAACATGGCCGACAGGGACTGGAACGGCCGCAACATGGCCGACAGGGACTGGAACGGCGTCAACTCCGGAGCTGGCATGACAACTTACGGCTGCCGAGCTCGACGGGGAAGACGACGGGCCTGATTGGGTGGGGTTAACAATCGTCAGACGGGCGGTGCCCTCTGACGGGGACAAGGACGGAACTGGGGTCTGGGCGACACACGGCTGATCCGGGGTCTGGGCGACACACGGCTGATCCGGGGTCTGGGCGACACACGGCTGATCCGGGGTCTGGGCGACACACGGCTGATCCGGGGTCTGGGCGACACACGGCTGATCCGGGGTCTGGGCGACACACGGCTGATCCGGGGTCTGGGCGACACACGGCTGATCCGGGGTCTGGGCGACACACGGCTGATCCGGGGTCTGGACTAGGTTCGACTGGGCTGGGGCCTGGAGACGACAGGGCTGCACCGGGGCATGAGTAACACGCGGCTGAACTGGGGTCTGGGCAGCGCGCGGCTGAACTGGAGACTGAGCAGCGCGCGGCTGAACTGGAGACTGAGCAGCGCGCGGCTGAACTGGAGACTGAGCAGCGCGCGGCTGAACTGGAGACTGAGCAGCGCGCGGCTGAGCTGGAAACTGAGCAGCGCGCGGCTGAGCTGGAAACTGAGCAGCGCGCGGCTGAGCTGGAAACTGAGCAGCGCGCGGCTGAACTGGAAACTGAGCAGCGCGCGGCTGAACTGGAAACTGAGCAGCGCGCGGCTGACTTGGAGACTGAGCAGCGCGCGGCTGACTTGGAGACTGAGCAGCGCGCGGCTGACTTGGAGACTGAGCAGCGCGCGGCTGACTTGGAGACTGAGCAGCGCGCGGCTGACTTGGAGACTGAGGGCCGCGTGAGAGCAGGAAATCCTCCCAGGGAAACAACCATGGAGCTGGGCAGGTTGGTGTAGGCACGACGATCCGACGGGGCGGGGAGAAGGAAACCGAAACCATCGGCGGTGCGACTGGCGCTGGCGTGGTACAGAGCGTGTCGCTTAACTCGTCAAACTTCGCGCACAGTCGCTCGTAGAGGCGATGAACGCTGGGGTGATCTAACGCGGTGTCATCGTCCTCCAGCGTCACTATTGCCACCTCTACGGCGCTGCGCTGATCCTCCGAGTTACTAGCCCGTCGGTAATCCTCCGCAAGGAGCTTGAAATACTTATGTAGGTCGCTGGGTAGCTCGGCGCAGGTAAACTCCATACTTCCGCGGGAGAGTTATATTTGCCGTAAAAAAACAAGGGAAAAACAGTCACTGACCTGACCGGAGGCTAAGTGCTGGCTGGGTCCAAGTGTGGCCAGATTGTTCTGTCAGGGACTCGAAGCAGGCAGACGGCGAACCCACATGCACAGCACGGAGGCGATATTATAATCCACAAAAGGTTTATTCTTAAAGGCACGGTCAGACGGTCCAGGTCATACACGAAAAGGCTCGGCGAAGGTACAGACAGGGAACAGGCAAAAACTCACGGTAAGTAGATAATCCAGGGTCGGGCAGGATACATGATACAGACAGGAACAGGACACGGGAAACACGAACACTCAGGGAACTCAACTCATCAAACACGAACACTCAGGGAACTAGAATACGACAATCTGGCAGGGAACTAAGGACACAGGTGGTGGTTAAATACACAGTGACTTGATGACTAACAGAGTGCAGGTGTGGGTAATGAGCAGGGACAGCTGTGACAAGACAAGAAACCGGAAGTAAAGCTAGAACACAAAACAGAGACCGGGAGACTACCAAAATAAAACAGGAAACGGAAACTGGAACCAAAATAAGACAAGCAGGACATGACGTGAAAACAGGGAACAACTAGAAACAAAGACACTGATCATGACACACAGAGGCCTGTCTGTAATCCAAAGGTAGACATCACAACAAAAAATAATCCTCCTCTGACACCAGAGAGGAAAGAAAGGTTTAGAGAGAGAGAGTCGAAACGTAAGAGAAGGAAACAAAGTCTTTAATCCCGTCCAGTGAATGTTTGAAGCTCCAGGGGAACTTCCAAATATGCAACTTACGCCGCTTGAAAATTACGAAGAACGTTAAAGAAACAAGTTGATGCTCACTCTTGGTTTAACCAATACTATGGGCCGTAGTTTCTTTAGTGGAGCAACCAAAAACTGCAAGGCATGCAAAAAATGTAGAGTCAGCACCAAAGCAGAGAGGGTGCTCAAACAGTAGTAATAGGTCTAATTATAAAGGACGGCAGCACTGCTGAGCAAGCAGACCTTTGTTACTTACTGTCCTGTTAATATTAACACCCTCTTCACGTTGCAATAATTAATTGCCATCAAAAACACCATACCAGGAAGTTTCTACTGGAGCTCTGTGCCACAGATGAATCAGATGCAGAAACTTTCGTACTGTGCAAATACAGTGCTATTGCACTTGCTAAAACAAGTGAGACATCGTCATCTCCGTTCAACATCTTTGTTTCTTGAACCCAAAAATGCACTAAAATCCCATTGTAAACACATGTTCCAGGAGGAAGCAGACTGTGTTTACTCTGACCTTGAAATGGCTGCCATGTAATGATTTATAGGACATTTCGGCTAATAGCATTACTCATCATATAATACTGGGCTTTTGAAAACCAACGGTGACACTGGACCAGTATTAATGCTTCTGCCCCAAAAACCAGAACCAGCTCCACTGGTTAATGGTTGGATTGGAGGATGACTGGAGAAACTTTCACATGTCAAAGTGAGTCTAACACACAATGTGGCCTGCCTCACTGTAAAGCTCCTCACCAGCATCATATTTAGTCAGTTCTGGTTCCGAACTAAAACAGCATCACTCGTGTTCTGAGCAGCTGCTGCTGCACCGCCGCGCATCCGCTCGCTGTTTGTCCGACTGCTGTCGTACTACGAGTTGTATTCCAAGTACTGGGGGGGATTTTGAAGACACACATGCACGCTGGCAGTGGGCAGGTCAGCGGAGGAGGGTTTAAAGCTTGGCGCACACAGACAGAGTGAGTGTGGAGGAGGGGAACGCGTCAGTGATGATGTAATCTGAGAAACGCAGAGGGACGAGCACAGCAGAGAGGGAGACACTGTAATCTATGATCAAACACACAGCAAATACTGATTTAGTGACAGAAGCGCTTTGAAATGCTGTATGTATGTTACTGTTTCATGTTGGACAATGCTAATAATCTCCTTAGTGCTTTTAATATATTTAAAAGGGTACAGTAGGTCATAAGCTCTTCATTAATTGATTAACAACAGGTATCGCAGCAGCAGCAGAGAAGAAAGTCATCATAATGTACATCAATCTAGAAAAGCTTACAAAGCCATTTTAAACAATTTGGACTCCAGAGTCCTACAGTGAGACAGATTACTGACGCAGTGCCTCTGTTCTTCATCTGACTGGACCTCCTCAGAGCCACGGGCACTAACGCAGAGGTTTGCAGATCAAGGACGAGGACGATGTTGCTTAGTTATGTGTTTGCATGTAAATGAATTATGTGCACATTGTTCACCCGACAGTAGGTTGCATGTTTTGTGGCTATAAAAGGAAGAGAGATGCAGAATAGAAGAATCAGGATAGATTCTTATCGGTCTGTTTATTAGTTTGTCCTTCTGTTCTGTTCATTATGACTCTGTTCAACTGTGCTCAACAAAATGTTTTGCTGAAATAAAAAAGATAAAATTATAATAAAATGTTGATTGAATAACTTTTATCATTCAAATATTTGATGATGGTCTTGTGTGTTCTTCTTTGGTTCTAATAAATGTCTAAATCATAGTCATGTCCACTCATTTGAGGGACAATCTGGTCCATTCCGTCCCATCCAGCTGGCCCCAACATGATCACACTCATTTACAATAGCCAGCAGGATTTGTAGAATTTTAACAACATTTCTCTAAAAGCAATAATACACCAAACACACACACACACACAGACACAGACACACACACAGAACTGGCCAATTTGTTGGCATCATCTCAAATGTAATTACAACAACAGGCCAACCACGCTAAGCCGGACTAGGAGACGGATGGAGAAAGATAGATGTTGGCAGAAAGACGCAGAAGACACAGATTAACCAACGCACACTGAGATGTGGAGGGGTTAACGGAGCTGCAGCCAGCTGTTACGTAAGTCCTGTCTTTATGTGGGAGAGAAGATATACTGTATGGCTGAGCTGAGGAACCAACAGAGAAAGCCCTCACACTGCAAACATCCCACACTGGATCTTCCAGGGTTCGGTTAGAAGAGCACTGTATCATACAGTAGCTTTAAAACATTCTAGTTGACCATTTATGTAAAATGACTTGTGTGGCAACCCATTACAAAGTGAATAATGAGACTTATGATGGAATGCAGTGTTTTACAATGGCAGTACAGTATATAGTCCTGACCTTAACCATATGGGAATGCTATGGCAGTACCTGACCCCAAGTCAGAAACTAAACAAAATCCCTGACGTACAGCTGTTCTACTGGAGGAATGACCTAATCCCTTCAAGATGATGTGCACGGCTGATAAACAGTTACCACAAATGTTTACTTGTTGATGTATAATACTAGCTAATTATATGTGCATACCAATGTTTATGATGAACCCTTCACACAACATTAAAGCATGTGTGTACATAATTCCTTTAGCTTTTACAATTAGACATTGAAACTCAAAAACGCCAAACTAAAAGAAAAGCAGGCTGGGTTCATCCTCTGTGGATCATGAATGAAATGAAAGTCTTGGACCCACGAAAAATGCAGGGAAACACTGTGGCTAACAGGATTGACTGCTGAGCGGACAGACAGATAGATGCAGTTATAGTAGATAGCTGATCACACATTATAATCACACACAGCCCACACACTTCCCACTGCTGCAAACATAAACGGTACAGCTGAGGCAGAACATGGAGACTGTGCTTCACTTTATGCTGTGCAGCTGATCCTCATCTTCCATGTGTCAGCCATTCTGCACCCAGTTCATCATTCTCAACCCCCCCAGCAACATGTACTGTAGAGTACCGCCACAGATTAAACACCTCGGCCTTTAGGAACTGTACTAAACCTAAATTACAATCTCAACAAATGATGAACATCATAGAGGGAAGCAAACAATTACTAAGCCTGACACGCCTCACATGATGTGGCTGTCAACAGTCAGACAGCAAAGACAAATCTAACACGGCACATCAGACAGTCGTTCATTTATAAACACACACCATGTGCAGCTCCATTTAACTCTAGTAGTGATGCTCCGTAAGGATAACACAGGCCTCAGATTTCCAATTAAATCCCCAGCTAGTCCGCACCTAACAGAGTCTCTGTCTGCAACTGAACCATCCACTCTACAGACACACACATATGCACGCACGCACACACACACACAAACACAATGATGAACTCATTGAAGCTCACAGCTTCAAAATCACGGTTTAATTTACAACTGGAACATATATATGCGTTTGCATATTAAAAATAAATTACTTTAGCCTGTAGTTTTCACACAGAATGTACCTTTAACAAGAAGGGTGTGAAGCAGATCCAGTCTGGCCCGTGAGAGCAGCCTGATCGTAAGTGACCGACGATCAGAATGGGACACAGTGCCTTTTTCACATATGGTGTGAACACTGTGCAGTCATTGAATGTTTGAGTCAAGCTGCTCTGCAGTCTCCCACTCACGGCACACAGCTGAACCACAGCCACAGCCAGCAGGACTGATGCACAGTCACTGAGCGGGGTCTGAGGAAGCTAATATCTGCCCAAAAATATGATGGATCTGTCTTCATAAGCACGTGGCCTCAAATATTGAAATACATTTAAAACTGAAGCTGCAAGAAGCTGTGTTCTCTCCTAAAATGGGTTTAGAGGGAACCGAGACACCAGGTGAGCTGTATTATACTATTGGGGAATCAGACACCTGACATCTAAAAAGCGCTTCCAAAATGTGGTGACATAAATTTTTTCAGCCACTCAATCTTTTTCATTTTCTTACAGTGAAAGGTGATATTGACAACCAGTTGATTTTTTAAATTTATCAGTTAATTTAAGTTTGACTGTAATTAATATTTAATTAACTAACAGGGCACTTAATACACAAACTAGAAAGAAGGTTGGATGGATGATGGAGAGCTGCAATCGTGCATTACCGTGGCCAGTTGTCTGGGCTGCGACTGTACTTTAATATGTCTGTATCACAAAGACGACTCATGCAACCATGTTTCAATACATTAAATCCAGGTGCTGTCTATTGTGTTTTCTCGAGTCTCCACTGCTGCTCTATCATATGTGGGACACTTCTCGCGAAGTTCGACTTTACAGAGTTTTCGGTGTCTTTGAGAGGCCGCGTCCGGCCTCTGGGACTGGAGCAAAATGCGGCACTGCAGCAGCAACCTGTCAGTTCGTGTTGGTTCTAAGCCATAGGTAGGTCTCCTAGAAATAGGCTGCCATCCTTCCCAGCCCACACCAGGCATGATGTATGAGACGCAGCACCAGGCCCATTATTTAAACTCTTTATATGCTCTGCTGCCTCTCTGGCACACACACACACACACACACACACACACACACACACACTGAGCCGTAGCTGTATGTAGGTTGATGCGACAACTGCTAAGGGTCACAGCACAGAAAGAAAAAAGAACAACTTTATCCTACTTTTCCATGTTTCAAGAAGCAGGACAACAAAGAGAGCAGGTTGGATTCTCTGCAAAGGCTGCACTTTAAAAAGGTTATGTCTATTCTAAAGGAAGAAGGCACCGTAAACATGATCAAGTCAAATAAATACATCATCAAAACATCCACAGAAATTCACATCCTACAGTACATTCTTCCTTTATTACCACTTAACTACCTTTTTGCTACCAGTATAATCTGTTATTTTCATTATTTAATTTAAGTGTTAGATGAATTAGAAAGTCATGTGGGGTCTGATGAGGATGGATTAACTCTGGCTACAGCAACAAGAGTGTAATAGTATTACTATAGACTAGCATTGACTGAGGGAGGAGGAGGACGGGGACCGAGCATCCAGACGCTACGGAGCGGAGGAGAGCAGATGAACACTGCAGCTGCGCTCATAAAGGTAAACACTGCACAGATATGCGTATTCCCGTCTCTGCCCTGCGCTTTCACCTCGTTTCATTTAGTCTCTCGCTCTGCTCCTCAGCCGCGAGCCTTCTCGCCTTTCTCCCGCACCAGAACATTCTGCTATGATCAATCACATTACATAAGATCACTGCAGTGAGGAGCAGTGATGAAGACAGAAACACAGAGTGAGGGGTTCCCCCGCATCCCACTTACCCTCTTTGTACTGCTGCCTCGCCCTCTCTCTCTCTCTCTCTCTCTCTCTCTCTCTCTCTCTCTCACACACACACCACTGCTTTGTTTTTTTAATCTAAGGTATATGTCAGCTTGTATAATTCAAACATCCAGATGTTTTAAAGTAGATTATGTTAGCGCCTTTGTGTATCCACACACACTGTATCTGCATGTGAGTGGCTCTGAAGCCAGGAGCAGCCATGCAGAGCTTGTTTGTGTTAGTATAAAACTTACTGTACCCATTCTGCCAGTTCAGCACTGTCCTAAATTCATCAAGGGAGCTCGGCTCCCCATGTAAGGACATGCTGACCGGCCCATGGAACAAAACAAGTGTTTAATCACACACTGCTGAACCAGGGGACAACTAATACAGAAATAAAAAGTAGGAAGCCTTGCTTAAAGTATTAATGGGAGCGGGATGAGCATACTAACAACCAGCAAATCATGCACTTCATGGAGGTCTATTTAAAGTGGAAATAACCGGATTTATCCAAAGCCTGACTTGAGTTATGCTTAGGTTTGAAGATAGAGTCAGATCCCTGGTTGTGTAAAAATTAGGAAGAATATTTAAATTCTCCTGCAACAAGAAGAGGAACATCTCACAGGCTGTTTTAGTGGAGCTCATCTTGTGTGGTACAGGATGAGTGGGGTTTTAGTGGTGTTGCATCAGGGCGAGTAACACCAGTGCAGCCGACAGGGTCTCACACGCACGCACGCACACACGCGCACACGCGCACACGCGCACACGCGCACACACACACACACACACACACACACACACACACACACACACACACACACACACACACACACACACACACACAGACTGATGGGCCCTTTTCCTCAATATGAAAGTTTAATGACTTCCCTCCTAGTTTCATATCATCATAAATGTTATGTCCTCTCTAAGCCACACAGCGCCCTGACTATCTATCAAGTAAACACTCTGCCCCTTTGTGAGCCTGTGTGTGTGTTTCATCTGATCTGATCCTTCATCTACAGCATTATGGTCAGTGTGTGGTGGACAGGTGGGTAGGGCGCCACGCACCAGCATTCAGCCTTAAAGATGCTGTAGATGAGAATGTTTCTGGCTATCTGTTGTCTTGGGCTACGTTGCCTCAATGTGCAACAAAAGAGAATTCCTCCTTATGTTCTTCTTTATGTTCCCTCACACTCAAAAAGCATCTCTCCATACCTAAACTTAAATGAGCAGCATTAGCTTCCAAAGTGTCTGACATGGACAATCTCCTCTGTGCTACTCTACAACCGTTCCCTTCCTCGGTCTTCCACCAGTTTAATTTAATTATTAAAAAAAAACTGTATTTCTGAGTCTGAACTGTGTCTGAGTCTTTGCTGTATCTCTTTCTTTCTCCGTCCTCCACTAATCCCTCACACACACACACACACACACACACACACACACACACACACACACACACACACACACACACACACACACACACACACACACACACACACACACACACACACACACACACACACAGGTTTTGACTTCACTTCTTCAGGTCTGGTCAGGCCCAATTAAATTCTGTATGTCGCTGCTGAATAATTCAAAAGGAGCGGTGAGGCTGATTGAGGAATTCATAATTAATATTGGACATATATAACATACTGGTCAAAGCACTGGTGTGATTTAGAGGGGTGTTTGTTGAGGGGTGAACTGTGGATGTGGGCCGTACTCTGAATGTAAACTAGTCAGCAAACATGAAGGCTGATAAATACAATAATGCTGACACATTCCTGTTTTTGATTTAATACATATTAATGCGGGACACGTGCTTAACTAATTATTATTAAATGACGATGGGTCCTAACACTAGAGACATTGAGACACTTTCCTGTTAACTATAGTGTTGACATTGCACGTTGCAAATCAATTGCAACTCCCTGTGTTTCCCATTGCGTCTGTGGGCAGCTCATCACTTCAGGGGACAGATGTAGACGCCCTAGGGTCAAGAACTATAGATGCAGATGATGCAAGAAAGGATCAGTCGATTTATATTGATCTTAGCTGATGTAGATTCTTAAAATATGCCCAGATTAGACCAATACTGATCCAGAGAACTGGCTTATGGCTCTACTAATATGTAATATGCTAGTAGAAAAGCCTTTTTTGTTAAGGTTGTGGCGGTTTAAGCCATTGAAGGGTCAGAAGGTTTAAGGACGCAAACCTGCCACAGGTACAAACGACTATGTGCATGCTTCAAAAGTGGAACATCCTTTGAAGGTGACCTTTATCATGTTCAAAGGATAAACCCAGAAAGAGAGAATGGTGCATGAGTCCAATTTACAGAAGGCGTGTCCTGTTTATATATATGTACAGCTGAGGCGACCCACATAAGCAAAAATATATGATAAATGTAAAACAAATATGTTTGAAACAGCATATAAAAACATGCAACAAATCTGAATTGATCTTGTGAATTTTAAATCTGGTTTATCAAGGATCTGTTAAAAAGGTCCAAATTCCTCTTGTGTCCTCAAGAAAGGTTGTCACAATAGGACGGGATGTGTATTAGTTATTCTAGTAATTAAGAAACGCTCATTTTACAATTACTCAGTTCATAGCTAATTTGATGCTATTTGAGGTCTTTGGAAGGCGAATCATGAGCGGAGGATGCTTCAATTGAACTCTAGCAGCTCTCAATTGCCACAGTCTGCAAACACAGAGGATTCTCTGTAACATATTAGATGAACACAAGTGTGCAGCTGCTGCCATGCTGTTTGCTTTGTGCTGAGACATCAGCAGTCACCAGTTACTATGTATTGATCTGCATGCAAAGTGCACTTAGCAGGGAGTGCTGCAGAATTGGGGGGGGGGGGGGGGGGGGGGGACAAAGATTAAAGGTAGGGATGGAACAAGAGGGAAGATGAGACAGAGACGTTGACGGAAAGGAGGCACGAGGGAACAAGAGGCTTGATGGAAGAAACCTGCTATTAGACACAGACTGTTACCCTTCAGCATCAGCCTGCGTAATGTGGCGGCGAGCCTCACCTTCGGCAGCTTCACAATGATCACGCAAAAGCCGGTCGTATTAAGGTTTTAGCGAACTTGAAAGTCATTAAAGTGGTTGTATTTCCAACTAAGTGTTGCTGCAGTTAATTAAAGTGTGCAGCCGCCTCCCATCACAACGGCACATATTCAGAACACCATGGGTGAGACCAGGCCATTTGTATGCACACTGACTTCACTGCAGAGGGGAACAAACACATTTCATTTGAAAAGCAGGACCCTTTCCCTTACGAACTCCGAGTCCATCCATCCGCTCATTACGTCCACTTGCAAACTAAGTGACGGGGATAATTAAGACGAACGCAGGTGCTGTTAAAAGTGGGACTCGTGTCTTCGTTCTCCTTTCACTCCCAACCTGTGCTCGCTGTTTTACCCTCATAGAGCCTCTCCGCCTCCACTGTGATGTTATGCTGCTAGCTTCCCCCCCGTCTCTCGCCTCCGTCAATACAGTCGGCGTTTGATGAAGATGCAGTGCATGTCCAAGCGTCACACACTTACACCTAATGATGTATTAAATTAGGCAGAGTGCTCCAGCGCCTCCTCAGAGTTCAGAGCCTGTGATGTAGCCCTCACATCCTCCACAGACACATGCATTATCTCAACATAATCATTATTGGTGTCAGTGTAACACAACCACCAGATGTGTTTTAACAACAAAAAACACCCTTAAACTCACCATGTATTGCTGTGACCTCACATTACACCTAAGGCCCTAAAGGTCTAAAGGTAAAAACGGCATATTAATCAAAAACAAATAACTGTGCACCCTTAGGTTGGATGAAGGATACTGTGTGATGAAAATGAAGCGAGCCAAGTGTGTAAAGGAATTAGTTGACAGGTTCTGCCAACAGAGCATGGCACAGAGTCGACCACATGGTGGCCTGCTGGGAGGCAGTCTGTAAAGGGACCAGGACCTTCCACTGCAGTCACACTGAACAGGCGAGAGGCCGGACGGCGTCCACAAACGCCCGAAAGGCCTCCAAGTTCAGAGAGCGGAGACCGTCTGAACTCAGCCCGGCCGCGCGACATCCCCCGGTCTCGATCACTACCCACACCTCAGCAGCAGCAGCAGCAGCAGCGGGCGGTGGGACATGAATTATGAGCTCTGGCTTCAGGCCCTGCCGAGTCTGGGGGCATGACAGCAAAAGCTGAGCAAACTGTGCACACGCGATGCGATGCAAAATTAACTGCGATAATAGGTTTTTACTGCATTTTTTTTTTTATTTCTTTCTGGAGGAATTTGGAAGTTGGCATCCTCCGTGCAGCCGAGGGGGAGCTGCGGAGTCAGGCGATTACTCTCTGCTGCAACTACTAGTGACACCGGCCAGAATCAGCCCGAGCCAGATTCGTTATAAAACACTGGCATGTGAAGCATTAAGCTGCGGATTGGCAGCGTTAAGGGCGATGGAGCGTCTATAGCGCGGCCTTGCGCCAAGATCCAGTGGATCGTGTTATGGCATCTTAACATCCATTGCAGTAATCTTCCTTTTGTTATCAGGATGCTGACACGTCCAAAAGCACGGGGACGCACCGGGAGCAGCCGGATCCTTTCTGGACTCCTGTAACATCACTGAACGCTCAGCTGCGGCGGATTCACCTGTAACTTTTTCCTGAGGCGACCGCAGCACGCCGGCGGGATGACACCGCACCACTAACGGCAGCGGCGGCGGCGGAGTGAGGGGGAAGCGGAGCGGATGCAGCAGGCTTCACGCAGGCTGCCAGTCCGCACCGCACTGCGCCCCGCATCCACCCCGCACGCCCCCCCCCCCACGTCTAGCCCGTGTGTCACCGTGTGTTCACACGTCCTCCATGCTCCGCTGTCAGCGTGATGCGGACCCGCTGACCAATGACTAGGACCTTCCGAAGGAGCTGTCATCCTTTATGCGGTAAACTCCCAGCCCACACACACACACACACACACAGTCACACACACACAGCCGGCCGCAAAGACGCAGTAACAGTCGGCACAGGACCGATGTTCAGTTTCGGAGTAACGGGGAGAGCACTTACAGTCCGCAGGAACTGGATTTCATCCTCGCCTTCCCCTCCTTCAGCCATGGTTAGCTGTCACCCGGAGACGCTCGTGCGGTTCTTGCGCGTGGGGTCCAGCCTGAGCGCGTGTGTGTGTGTGTGTCGGTGTGTGTATGTAAGAATGCATGTGTGTGTGCGTGTGTGTGTGTGTGTGTGTTTGTGCGCGCGAGGGAGAGAGAGAGAGAGAGAGAGACTGTCGAGGCTAACGCGCCGTGCAGCTAACTCTCATTGGATGGCGCGTGCTCAACGAGGGAGGAGCTGCACAGGTGCGACCGAGAAAGCGCGCGCGCGCGCGCTCGCTTTCTCGGTCGGTGTGCTCCCTCTCGCGGCGGCTTCGATACGGGCGCTCATACCCGCGACCATTAACACGTTGTCATATTTTGTAGTCGCCGTGAAAACGTGTGACATTCAGCAGCATAAAATATTAAGTATTAAGACAGCGGCGACGGCCGCAGCGGGGCGGAGGGTGGAACGCTGCAGTGGTGCATTGGGCCCTGGGCTCCTGCTGCTGCAGGGCAAAGCCCAGACTGCAGGTAGTGAGTGATGGAGGGACTGATGCCGCCGAGACCAATGCTGCCATCAACAGCTCCAGCTGCTTTTAAATAGCAATTTTCATTCATGGGGCCAAGCAGCATCGTCACATCTGCCTCCTTTATGTTACAAAACCACAGCAGGCCAGAAAAAACAAAAGTGAACTGATACAAAAGGTCAAAATGTATTCACATCCGAATCTGACCATCGCCACAGACTACAAGTCCTACATTTCCCATAATGCAACCTGTCAAAGGCCACACACACTGGTTCCAGCTGCGTTTGCAGGTGAAGTCCTGCTCCCAGTGCTGACTTTAAACCCAGAGACCCCCACAATGTAAAACATTTACGATTTATTTATACATGCTCTCATTACGGTCGTACAGTGTTGGCACCATCATTTTGTAGGTAAGAAAACAACAGACTGGAAATGATTGAAGTTGGATGCACTGCAATATAACATGAGATATAAATGCCCTTTGGCAGCTCTCAGAAACCTGTCCATCAATTTGTTTTAATTTAGAGTACAGGATACTGGTAACAGGTAGATATGTTGTGTAGTACAGATACAATGCACCAGTGAGGAAAACAGGTGAAACAATATGTAGACGATGACAATCCCTCTCAATGTGAATCCCTCTCAAACTGCTTATGAAACAATCTTGGTTGCAATTAATAACTGTTAATCTACAGAAAGTACTTTAGTTCAAGTACATGTGAAATTGTTGCCCTGTCACGCTTCTTAATTATTTTGAGCTATTTTTGTTTAATAAATTTACAATTATTACCTTATTCATTATTTTGCAGTTTTTAAACTGTCTTTATCGGAAGGTTTACTAGTTTTTTAGTCCACTGCATCATTATTATCTGCTAAAAGAAAAAAATAAATTGAGAAAACCTACAATATGTAATACTTTTATGTTTGCTCAGACCTAAAAATTAACTTTCCACCTTATCTTCTAAAATCATCTATAAACTTATACTATGAACAACTGTAGTGTATGCAAGAGTCATTAATGTAAATGCAAAGTGGCTTCTATCAGCATAATAAATTATTTGATTTGAAGGCAAGGAGGGTTCAACCGAGACCTTAGCAGGCTTTCAGGTGCTGCGCAAAATAAAGAACACACATCCGTTATAACCTGAGGTTTACAGAGATGTTATCAGTCTTTATGCTAAGCTAAGTCTCCCCATTTTCGTTGCTGCATTTAATTGTTTTTATAATTAAGACAATCTGACACTCACTCAATGTCCAGACCATGAGTAAGATCACATTAACGCGAGAGAGATTTTAAATCACTTTCACAGTTTGACTGTACAAAGCTACTGGGGAGCCTCTGGACAGTTGGCTCAGACAGTAAAGTGTGTTATGTGACATATATATGAGATCTTTTTGACAGTAAGGCACTGTGAGCTACAGAGGACTGGCTGGACTGTAAACCTGCTTCACTGTTGGGTGGTTGGTCTCTGCTTGGATCCCTCTGGGTTCTGGTTGAACGCTTGGGCGGCTGCGCTCTACACATCAGCGTCGTACCCCAGTATGGGAGCCAGCCATCTCTCCACCTCCTCCACACTCGTCCCCTTCCTTCTGGCGTAATCCTCCACCTGAAGACAAGAGTAGAGACAATGCAGAGTAGGCATGAGCTCCAAAACAGATGTCTATTAATGGCAGTTGGAGGTAGAGGATGAGGTGGACCTGTTCCTTAGTGATCTTTCCCACAGCGAAGTATGAAGCCTGAGGGTTGGAGAAATAAAGCCCGGACACAGAGGCTGCAGGCATCATTGCCAGAGACTCCGTCAGACTAATGCCTAAACAGACAAACATGGAATTAGGACTTAAGAAAACATTAGAACAACCCTGCAGCGTGGACCGTGTGATGATCTCACCCGTCTTGTCTTGTATACCAGCCAGGTCCCACATGGTGGTCTTCTCGGTGTGGTCGGGCTGGCTTGGGTAACCAGGAGCAGGTCTGATTCCTTTGTACCGTATCCTGTGTAGGTCTGAGGTCTGCAGGGTTTCTTCCGTGCTGTAGCCCCACAGCTCCTTACGCACACGAGCGTGGAGCTCCTCAGCAAACGCCTGGCGATGCCACACAAACCCAATCCCATAGCACCAAAGGTTAATGTCTGACTGATGCAGGACGGGCCGAGAGACGAGGCGGCCGGGTGTGTTGGGAAGACATCCCCACATACTGCACCTCGGCTAGGCGGTCGGCCAGAGCTTTGACCATGATGCTGCTGTAGTCGTCTCCCTGAGCCTGGAACCGCCGACTCAGCTCCTCAGCGCCGAACACACCCACGGCAAACAGTCCAACGTAGTCCGCCACAGCGCTGTCCACAGGTGCCACGAAGTCCGACACGCACAGGTACGGCTCCAAACTAGAGCCGTCCTTCTCCAACTGTGAAGCACATACACACAGTGAACATGAGCAGATCATCCTAAAGTCAGAACAAATTCAGGACAGCGCTTAAGTAAGTGTTCATAGACCCGCCTGTTGCCGTAAGCCATAGAATGTGGCGATGGGCTTGGTGTCTCTGGTGACTCTGACGTCCTCCTTGTACACATTGATGTCATCGCCGTCGCTCTGGGCGCGCCAGAAGCCCACCAGGCCCTGTCCCTTCAGGCTGCCGTTGTCAATCATCCGGCTGAGCAATCGCTGCGCGTCGTCAAAGACTCGTCGGGCCTCTGGACCTGCAGGAGCCAAATATCGCCATCAGACATGGTTTCAGTGTTTCTAGTTCTGTCAGTTAAAAAGGTCAATTAAGCAAAATTTATCGAAACAATTTTTTATGGGTTCCATTCTTTTGCTATATGTATCCAGCGGATCTGTGTTCCTTTGCTGGACTCAGGTGATGCTGTCTGCTCAATACAGGTTATATGTGCCCACAAGAGGAATAGGATGGAAAAAGAAACAATGCGACTGGATAATTAGAGTGATAACTGAGGCTGAACTCACCCACAGTCTTGTCATTGAAGATCTTGGGGTAGCCTCTGTTGGGGTATTTGCCTCTTAGCTGCCACACGTCAAAGAACGGCTTCCAGTCGATAAAGTCCAGCAGACTGTTGAGGTCATAGCACTCGAAGACACGGGTGCCCAGGAACTGAGGGCGCACTGCAACACAGACAACCACAGGACCCACGCAGTTTGAATGTCACGGTTTATGGAACTCCATTAAACTGTCATTAAAGTCCAGCAGACTCACCCGGTCGCGGCGTAGAGAGCCAGTCTATATGTAAAGCCTTGCCTCTGGCCTGGGAAAGCGACAGGTACCGGCGATCCTGAAAGAAACCGAGACAGAGGAAGAAAGAGACACAGCAGTTCAGTTCTTTATTCTTAGAGTAGAGGAGTAAACCCACCCCCAATGCCGGCAGTGCTGCCCTTCCTACCAATAGAGACTCATAATGGTCCTGTCTGATCTCCTCATACTCCTCTTTGAGGTCATCAAAGTAATCTTCCCTAACTGCCTCATCCAGCAGCTGGGAGCACTGACGGGGAGGAAGAAGGAGATGAAATCGTTTCAAAACTGCGGCCAGATCCACTTTTATCAACTTCAACAAAACCATGATGGTTCTCCAACAATGCATTTTAGTTGCTGCAGCATCCTCACCACCACCACACTCCTGGACGCATCCAGAACATGGACCACAGGGCAAGAGTAGCGAGGGGCAATCTTTACTGCAGTGTGAGTCCTGTTAAAAACATTTATTTAAAAAAAGAATGATGCCTTTGTTATACATGACATACAGTGTATTGTATATCTTTAGCTGTACTACTTTGAGGTGGTGGCTCCTCCAATCAGCAGAGGCGTTTTCATGCCGAGTCTCTCCATCTCTTTGGCCACATGGATCATCTCATCCAGAGAAGGGGTGATGAGACCAGACAGACCGATGATATCTGTGACAAAAGTCAGACTGCTTGAAAAAAGGCTTTGTCAAACTGGATGGGTTCAGCTTCAGCCTTTGGGTCATTGTGTCGATAATGACAGCTGAAGAAAGACACTTCCCTACCTGCCATCAAATACATGACAGAAATCAAGCACCCTCTGGCACTCTGTCGTCTGAACAGTAAGCCATACCTGCTTTCTGTGCCACGGCCTCTCTGAGGATCTGATCACAGGGAACCATCACGCCCAGGTCAATCACCCTGGAAGACAGCAGTGCAACAGTTATTATTACAACCACCTGACAAGACACTTTCGGTCTAAGTTTAGTTTTCTCTTCTTTCATCGGCTCTTTGGGTTCATGGTCCCGCTGATCGATGAAATGTTGAATGGAATGCTCTTTTATGCCCTTGGCCTTTATCAGGGAACATCCCTCAGCAGCCAAATAAATAAATGTCAGCCTGACAGCTCCATTGGCAGCTGTGTGGTCCCACAAACAGAAGCAGCACCATGTTTGATGGATGAAGTGCCGCTTTGGGTCATGAATTTCCCTCTTTCAATCTTCCTGTCAGAGGCAAATCTCTGTCCTATAAATCTTCAGAACTTTGTTCAAAAACTCCACAGGTTTATGACCCTTGTCTTTGTTATGTTTGCTCATAAAGCTGCACACAGACAGAAACATGTAATACTGCAACCGTTAAACATGTTCTACACTCAAGGCACAGTTTCATGTGGTAAACCATTCAAACCAGTTTCACCTGAAGTTGTTGCAGCCCAGCACCACGCCGACGATGTTCTTGCCAATGTCGTGAACATCACCCTTCACCGTGGCCAGAACTATGGTGCCCTGATACGGATCCTAGACATTAGGAGGGGAAGATCAGGGTGAGCACAGCACAGACTGCATCTTCCACAGTGTGGACCCTCTGGGTTGGACACTGACCATCTCCTCCGTTGACCCCGCTGCCGCCATCATCTCCTCCCTCTCCTTCTCCATGAAAGGAATCAAATAGCCCACGCCTTTCTTCATAACACGAGCCGACTTGATCACCTGCATACACATAAGGGCTTGAAATACTAATGCGTCCGTTTTATATTAAAAAAAGCAAAATGTACCTACCTGTGGCAGGAACATCTTCCCAGCTCCAAAGAGGTCTCCCACCACCTTCATGCCGTTCATCAAGGGGCCCTCGATGATGTGCAGCGGTCGAGTGTAGCGATCGACCTGAGCGCGACACTCCTGTACGTCCTCCACCACATACTTCTCTATTCCCTGTGCAGCAGCATGAAATCACCCAGACTGTGCGCAGAATGTTCCCGAACGGCCTGGTAGTAAACTGCACTGTGTTCTCACCTTGATCAGCGCGTACTCCAACCTCTCCTCCACGCTTCCCTGCCTCCACTCGTCCGTTTGAACCACCTTCTTGGCGCCTTTGACGTTGTTCTGTAACAACAGCGGGGTGAGCCTCTGGTGTTGAGGCTTTGGGGGCGGCGGGCGCATGTGCGTGTACCTGCGCGTAGGTCAGCAGCTTCTCAGTAGCGTCGGCGTCTCTGTTCCAGATGAGGTTTTCACAAAGCAGCAGCAGTTCTTTATCGATGTCGTCATACACAGGCAGGCTCCCAGCATTCACTATGCCCATGTCCATCCCATCCTAGGGCACGACCAAACAGTGTGAGACTCTTTCTTCTTCTACTACAATCTACTACTGTCAAACTGTGCCACCTTTATAGCATGGTAGAGGAACGCTCCGTGCATTGCCTCCCTGATGGCCTCCATGCCTCTGAAGGAGAAGGACAGGTTGGACAGGCCTCCGCTCACCCGGGCTCCCGGTAAGGTCTCCTACACACGCACACACCAAATAGTAACACTGTAACAACATTTTGTGAGCTTCCTAGAACCCGTTGCCTCACTTTGATGAGCTTGGTCGCCCTCATGAAGTTGACAGCGTAGTCATTGTGTTCCTCCATGCCTGTGCCTATGGTCAGGATGTTGGGGTCAAAGATGATGTCGTTGCAGTTAAACCCCACTTTGTTGACCAGCAGCTTGTAGGCGCGGGTGCAAATTTCCACTTTGCGCTCCGTATCTGTGGCCTGGGGACAGCCGAGCATGTATCAAAACACGCGTGTGAGCGCTTTTGCAGACACGTCCGTCTCAGCCCTCACCTGGCCCTCCTCGTCGAAGGCCATCACCACCACGGCGGCGCCGTAGCGCTTGACGGTGGCGGCTCTTAGCAGGAACTCGTCCTCTCCTTCCTTCAGACTGATACTGTTGACGATGCACTTCCCCTGGCAGCACTTCAGGCCCGCCTCAATCACGGCGAAGTTCGAGGAGTCGATGCACAGCGGGACCTAGAGGGCGAAACCGGCCATTTACTCAGAAGGTTCACTCACAGGATTCCTTTACTATTCCTTTATATCCTACCCTTGCAATGTCCGGCTCAGAGGCAATCAGGTTACAAAACCGCGTCATGGCTGTTGCCCCCTCCAGCATCCCTTCGTCCATGTTTATATCAAGGACCTGTGCTCCCATCTCCACCTGGGCCTTGGCGATGCTTAGAGCCTCCTGGGCAACAAAGGCGGAAACTCGTATCAGCAACATTAAATGGGCATCAGCAAATAGAAGATACAGGATACGTTCAGAATTTCTGCCTCACCTCATAGTTTCCAGCCATGATCAGCTTGGCGAACTTGCGCGACCCAGCCACGTTGCATCGCTCGCCGATGTTTACGAAGTTGGTGTAAGGTCCAACCCTGAACGGCTCTAGGCCTTAAGCAGACGGGTCACACGTAATGGGTGGCGGGACGAGAGCTAAAGCCTGAACTGACTTCGCTGAGTGTGACAGAGCTCACTGGCCCAAAGAAGTGGCAATAGTAAACACATACCTGCCAGCAGCATGTAGTCCTGATAAATATTAGCAGCAGGAATTCGAGGCTGACAGTGTCTGACTGCTTCAGAGATCGCCCTGGATGAGGAAGATTTCACCATTTGAAAAATTGCATAAAATGCACAAGATCCATCTACTCGTCAGAGGGCTTTTACTTGTCAGTGACCTGATATGTCCTGGAGTGGTCCCACAGCAGCCTCCTACAATATTTACGAGTCCATCCGTAGCAAACGCCTGCAGATGTTTGACAGAAGTTCAAAGTGAAACTGCAGTGAGGAGGCAGCCAGAGTCAACTGTAGCTCCACAGAAATAACTAAGAGGGGATAAAAGTGCACTGTTGTGTGAATGACAAGACATGACACAGTTAGTCCAGCTTAGTATGAGGATCACAGGATTATTCCTGCTTTTAGACTGTTTCCAGGCTTCTGAAGATTCCTTGTTATTGTACTTTCTCACGTAAAATCATGCTTCGTTTTGCACCTTTAAATTAGAGGCTGTTACATCTGGAGTTTCATCATATCCACCAAATGTGTTTGGAAGTCCTACGACAAAAAAAAAAAAAGAAAAAAAGATAAGGCACCTAAAATCAGGCCAAAGGTCAGTGTGTGGTCAGGAAACAACTATACCTGCGTTGGGATAACAGATGATGAAAGCCGTGGTGCTTTTGCCAATGGCCTCAATGAACGGCCTCATCTCTACCGCCCCCAAGGCACAGTTCAAACCAATGCTGCAACACAGACAGACCGACCACAAGGTAGACGCTGTTCCACGCGAAGACATGAACCCAGCAAGAAGTAGCAGACGACTGTAACTCACCACAGGGGTTTAGCATGGGACACACTGACCACGAAGGCCTCGCCTGTCTGACCAGACAGAGTTCGTCCACTTCGATCGACGATGGTCCCTGAGATCTGGAGCATGTGGAACGTTTTTATAGACTTCTTAGTCAACTCTCTTACATTAATGAACGACGCTCGGTGGAAACCTCTTTCTACTGATCAAATGTCGCAACAACAACAACATAC
This sequence comes from Betta splendens, assembly GCF_900634795.4. Lineage (NCBI taxonomy): Eukaryota > Metazoa > Chordata > Actinopteri > Anabantiformes > Osphronemidae > Betta > Betta splendens. The sequence goes on along the minus strand of NC_040898.2, from coordinate 8,150,760 downwards.
TTACAAACAGAGGTTTTCTCTCGTAGCTCTTTTGGAACAGCAGGTCGATGGCAAACAGGGCGGCCTGAGGAGTGGAGCACACGACACATCAGCACAGAAGGCCTCAGGCTAAATCATCACGATCACAAGCTCCTCGATCCCATTGGTGCGTTAGATAATTGACCTTGGCGTTGGCGGTGTCGAAGATGGTTTCGACCAGAAGGACGTCTGCTCCTCCGTCTAATAAACCTCGGACCTGCTCGGCGTAGGCTTCCACGAGTTCATCAAACGCTGGCCAAGACACAAACAGAGCGGCTTCTCAGTCTCTATCATTATATTGCACACTGTCACATTCCTAACAATGACGTAATGCAGCAGAAATACGTAGCAGACGCTTTATTAGCGTTTATCATCTTACTGATGTTCCTGAAATCCGGCCTCTCCACTGAAGGCGACACAGACAGAGTTTTGTTGGTGGGACCCACTGACCCGGCTACGTAGCGTTTGCAACCTGATGACACACACACACACACACACACACACGCTGGTATGACGACCTCTAACAGCAGGGGCATCCTACAGTCCTCAGGGGGAAACTCATCTCACCAGTTTGTTTGGCGACATCGTCAGCGGCCCGTCTCGCCAGCTCCGCCGACGCCCTGTTGAGGCGATACGCCTGCACCCCGAACACAGAAAGGGAAATAAAAGTGACTCAATGACTTGAGTTACATTTAACTTTACTATTTCATTTATAGAGTTTTGTCATTTGATTTCAGTGTTTATTAATCTGTACTTGAATCTGAAAACATTATTCAATCAGAAGTGAATTTAAATAGATATTGACATTATTGAAAATATGCTATAGCTCATGTGCAGATACGTAGATAAGGAGCTAAGAATAGAAATGGATCAAGCTCTCATTCTGAGAAATGGTTAAATGATTAGTGAGTCGACACTAGTCACACCATGTACTTGACCTTTGATTCTGTAGCAGCATGGCTGCATGAGCGGCTGTGTTGACGCCATACCATATGTTCCAGGCCATAGTCTGCCTGAGCGATGGAGGTGCTGCTGAACGTGTTGGTCTCTATGATGTCGGCACCAGCCTGCAGGTACTCCTTTACATACAGAGCAGAGCCCAGATTACACACACACACACACACACACACACACACACACACACACACACACACACACACACACACACACACACACACACACACACACACACACACACACACACACACAGGTTGAGATCTCACTGAAATTCAAATGCGATTGATCCACAGGCCGTGGGTCTTTTGCTTGGTGAGTACCTTGTGGATATCGTAAATTATTTTGGGCTGTGTGATACTGAGAAGGTCGTTGTTTCCCTTGAGAGGAAGGGGGTGCTCTTTAAACTCGTCCCCCCTGAAATCCTCCTCCTCAAGCTTATGCTGCTGAATCATGGTTCCCATCCCTCCGTCCAGGACCATGATCCTTTTCTGCAGCACTGCTCGTAACTCAGCCTCTAATGGACATTGGCTTCCTGTAATGAAAACAAGACCTTATTAATTAGAGGACCTTCTATTGTTTTATGGTGTATGAGATGTATTTTGTGCACATCAGTTGACTCTTATGACCTTAAACATCACTCCCTTTTTATTTGATTGTCTCGTGGACAAAAGACATAATATGGCTAATCACTGTTTGCCAAACTACATGAGAGAACTGGTGATCAGTGACCAAGGGTTGAAATGCTTGACTCTTGGAATGTGCATGACCTTTGAGCACCAGACAACATTGCCCAGCAAGCCAACATGCTACCATGAAGAGTATAACCACATGCTTAAAATCCTATACACACAGTTTACTGCTGCTTCCAGATGTGCAACCACTGCACAGACAACAAACAGCCAGGTCTACAGGAGGAGCAGTGAAGCAGGCAGTATGATGTAAGGCCAGTAAGGGTTTTACCTTTAGTTGGGCTTTTATCTGTGTCATTACTCTATGCATTTATAAATACAGATGTCAACTGTACCAGTCAGACAAATTCCACATCTTTGATCTTGTGGAAGTTATAGCCGTTTCCAAAAGCCCACGTGTTTGGACTTGGCTGGCTGTGGCCACTAGGGGGCAGCAGACACTAACACTGCACTGTCAAACACGACACGTCTTTCAAAAAGATCTCTAATGCAAAAGTCCAGTAGTAATATTCAGTATTCATATTAAAACCCACAGTAACGCTTAGTTCGGGTCTCGTTTGGACCCTCGCTGACAGATGTTCGTCCATCTTTGTGGTCATCTGAGCTGCGGCTCAACTGAAGTGTCGCTACCAACAGGTTGTTTTATTATTTCTCTCCACGCTTGTATCATTGAGACTCTACCGAAGCACAGAAACAGCCTCCAGCCACTGGCTGCGGCTTTCATTCAGAGCTAACGGACAGTAAGCTAACCTCACGGCACTGTTCACCTCACACGATCACTGGTCTGTCATGTCAGCTGGAATAACGGAGTTCCACAACGGTTTCAGCAAACGGAACCAGCTGTTACACATGCAACTAACGCGAATTAGCTCGTAAGTCATAACTTCGGCACACGTGGTCGCAGCCGGGCAGAGGCTGCTTTACGCAACGTTGCAGGAGCTAAAAAGCGCCAAGTTGTCTAATAAAGCAAGCTGTATTCACCCGCTTCCGACGAGTACTGATGAATCACGTTAGTCGGAGCCATCTTGAGCAGCGTAAGCCTTGAAAACACGCGTGTGAGCAGCAAAGTAATGATCCTGCAACGCGAACGGCCTTTTATTTTGTCAGAGCTTTTTTTTCTTAGTTTGCCAGAAACAACATCCCCACTTCCGGTTTAAACCCGCTGCAGTAAAAGCTTCGCTCCAGCTTCCGCGTTGCCTCAGCCTCCACACATCTGGATTTGACAGTCACGTCACTGGATGTCTTTATTTTAACCATGAATACCGATTAGCAGTTTACAGCACAGATGTAAAAGTGATAAAGAGAATGATTGAAGGTGAAACAAAAACAACACCATAGTTTTTATATTTGTTTTATATAACAAGTTGAGCAGCATGTTTCTACGTGTTTGTACATGTTTGTTCAAGTTAATCATTTTAAAAGGGATAAACTGTGTTGTGACTATGGGTTACACAGCTAAAAGCTTCACATGGTACAACTAAGGTCTCCGTTGTATTAAAATAAGTCCCATATGTCAGGCATTTTGTTTTGCCATACATTTGATTTTCATTTCAATACATCAAGGGAAATACAAAACAGTTCAAAGATCATACTGAGGATTTCAGTCTTTAGTCCAGGTGCACAAAGTTAGTCGTCCTGTGGTGCTGCTTTGAGACTGGACCTCTGCTTCTTCTTCTCCATCTGGCCCTTCATGCGGTACAGTTTCTTCCGGGCCTCCTTGTGTCTCTGCAGCCGGGCCTCCTCTTCCTTCGCCTTCTTCTGCTGGAACTCCTTGCGTTTGAGGCGTTGGCTCACTTTGGCCTTCTTCAGCTTGTGTCTGTGAATCACATTCAGCGCTTCCAGCAGGGCGGCCACCTACAGGAGCAGGACAGGGGAAAGAATGCTTAGTGATAAAGTGATGTTTTTCAGCAGATAGTAAAAGGTCATCGAGCAGAAGCAGCCGAGGGAATCCATGAGCAACCGGGTGTTTTTCATGATTTGGCCTTGACTTTTTGTGAAGTTTTCTTCCGGCAGAAACTGGAAACGATGATTCGTGAGTTGCTGGTGTGAGATCGTGGTCAGGTTTTACTCACCTTCCTCTCATGGGGCTCTCTGATCACACGGGGACGCTGCATGTCTCTGGGGGTCTTTCCTTTGGCTTTCTGCCGTTTGATTTTGCTCTTGAATGGCAGGGCTTTCTGGAGCTCCTTGGGGATGTGGAGCCGGTTGAAATGCCTTTCGACTCGCACCACCGGCTGAAGGGGAAACAATAACAGTCATGAATGTAGATTTCTACTTCCCAATGATTCATTTTCTGCAATAATGCAGGTGAGAAACTTTAACCAACAAGTTACTGGGAGCAATCATTCTATAATCCAATCAGCTCTTCACAGATGCATCAGTGAGCCTACCTTGTACAGAGAGTCAGTGTTGGGCTTGTTGCGGATGCCCAGGTCATGTTTGAGCTGACCCAGGGTCCTCATGCCAGTCCAGCTGTTTTTCTGGCCGACAGGTAGCAGCAGAGAGGTGACGGGGTTGTAGAGCTGGGGGATGGACACCGGATACCAAGAGCGCAGGAAGACGATGTCTACACACACACACACACACACACACACACACACACACACACACACACACACACACACACACACACACACACACACACACACACACACACACACACACACACACACACACACACACACACACACACACACACACACACACACACACACACATTACATGGGCCATTGTTTTAAACGTCTGTAACATTTCATGGTTTGTAGTGGTCAGCACTCTGCCAGTTCATTCCTACTCATACCAATAATGACACTCACCACTCATAAGCAGACGATCCTCAAACGTGGCTCGAAAAGCTCCTGGTGGTTTCGATTGTGCCTTCTTGATCTGACCTCTGACTCCTGACACCGTTCGAATAAAAGCGCCTTCAAACTTTGCGACCTCCAGCACAGTGTTGAACATGTCCTGTCAAGAAAGAGGGGCGCTCACTGACACATTCAGCTATGTCCAATTATATTATTATACTGTTTGCCATGAGACACTAAAACATCTCTTCCATTTTAGTCTAACACCCACTAACATGACATGTGTTCTAATTGCCAGCCTTTCTGTGGCCATTAATCATCTCTCATAGGAAGCATGAGGTCCATGATCTTGAGTGTTGCAGACAAAACACCATCACTGCAAACCATAAGAAAATAAAAATGCATCAATGTTTGTTTACCTTGATGAAGCATGTGTTCTTGCAGATCTTGTAGGGGTAACCGATGAGTTTGAGCTTCTTCACTATCGTCACAGATTTATCCAGCTCCAGGATCACTCCTGTGGCTGCAATACGGAAACTAGCCTGTGCAGGAAAACAGGATTTCACTTCACATATCAACAACTCAATTTAAAACCTTGGCAAGATTGATTGAACCTTTTTACCACTGGGATTGTGTGAACAGAGATGATGGGACTTACCTGTGTTCCTGCTACTGTTTGTAAAGCCAGGAAGCCTGTGCCCTGAGGTGTGATGGGACCTGTTTCCAAAAAAAAAGGTATCAAACTAAAGCGATGAACATTGATTTTCTAGAGCGATTCTAATGTGTACCAAGTCTGATATAACTTATTACATATGATGTGTGTCTCACCCCAGATGGAGGCCCCGCAGTGCATGTGCTGTGGTGTGTATTTCAGCAGGCGGTGGCGCCCGTTGTGATCCTCGATGTGGTAGAGGGGGATGGTCTGGAAGCGCCTCCAGCCCAGCGACACGATGAGGGGGTCCCGTGTCTTCAGGATGCGCTCGTACCAGCGGTGCTTCTTAAGTCGCATCTGAGCAAACGATACATGAAGTAAACTGTAGTGTTTCCATTTCTACTTCAGGCTCATGATGGCAATTCTGTTCTTTTCCATCTTGTATTTGATTATTGTGTTATTCAAAGTTCAGTTTTAAAGCAAAGTTCCTAATTTCTTATTAATCATGTGCCAAATACCACACATACCTGCAGGTATCCTATGTTGCCTTCACTGGAGCCCAGGCCTCCGAGGATGATGGGGTAATGGGGATCGAAGTTGGTGACAAACTCACAGGGAATAGAGGAGATTTCCACTCTGACGTACATCCCCGGCCTAAAGCCTTCATACTGGACCCTGGTCTCATCGTCTATATCCTCGAACTCTGCCCTGTTTAGCTGACAACATAAACACACAGGTGGTCAAATAAAACTGGTCACAGTGAGGCTCTTACATCATATAATGTAGTAGTAAAAGAATCTACCTCAGCTTGTTTCTCCATCTCCTCCTTTAGGTCGTCAAAGTAAGTAGCATCTTTATCATCATATTCTGCGTTGAAGCGCTCCTTCAGCCTTCGCTTCTTCTCCAGAAGGTTTTTCTTACGTTCCTCGTCATCATCCACCTTCAGCACAGCGTCTTCCTCGTCACTATTTTCACTATTCTGTTGATCACGATGTGCACAAGACAAAACAGCCTGGTTATTTGTAGCTAGATTTACAAGCTAAAATGTTTTACGTAGTGCTAGAAAACATACAGACACACGGCTCCAAGCTTATGGGAAAATAGAGCTTTACATCGTTATACTATTTGAATTATAGATATTCCAAGTTGCCAGGACGTACCTCAGCCTCCTCCTGCTCCTCAGTCTGACCCTTGTGGACTTCTCCCGTCTCCAAATCTTCAAAGTCACCATATAGGTTCTCTACCAAAAACAAAACCAGCTGTACATTAAGTCTGAATGTCTAGCATCAGGTGCAACATTCAGACACAAAATAAATAAACAGCTCCAGTATGTATTTTTATATCAGTGTCCGTCTCGAGATTAAATGTTGAGTAGCTTCTATTTGTGTGACTTGCAGAGCATCCTTACCATCCTCCCTCAGCAGTGTGGCAGCATCTTGGTCCTCCTCCCACTTCCCCGTTACAAAGCAGTCTCTGATGGAGTCTAACACCTGGAAAAAGGTTGTTTTTTTTTTTCAAAAAGCGTTTAACACATTTCTAACATCACAACCACAAGACATTAAACAAACAAATACATTTTAGAACAGTGTTAGAGTCAAAATACCTCCTCCAAGTCCCAGTTGTGAGCAGTATTGGTGTTAAAACGGGAGCAGTCCAGAGCATTCGCCTGAAACTTTTTGCTATTCTGGGGGCGACTGACCCTAAAAAGCCCTCCCAACTCCTCATTGTCTTCATCCTCTGATTTATCCTCAACAACTGGAAAAAACAGGTTTAAACTGTTAAAAGGAGGGACACTGAAAAAGTCATCGTAAAGTACAAGAAAATGCTGTATATCTAAGAGTATGATGTGCTTTGACATTACAATATAAAATTACATTCTCTGAGTTCTGTGGCATATAGTGAGCAGTAAGGGGCATCAACTACCTGAACCATACACCAGTTTCCTCAGATTGGGTGCAGCTTCTTGTTGCCGTAGAAACGCTTGTGCTGCCTTCTCCTGAAGACCCTCTTTCCACCTGAGAGCCCCTGAAGACAGAGATGAACAGAGCTCATTCAGTATCCCAACACAGCTGCTGAAGAGATGACACAACTGCATTTAATCTGAAACCTAGTTCAAATCTGCATATACATGCAGCAGTATTGTGTCAGTACTTAAGCTGGAACTACAGGGAGGCCTTCACATGATTATCTTTCTCTCATTCTTTGTTTTTCTGGCTGCAGAACATTTAGTATGGTATGAAAAACACACAAAGTGAAGTGAATCCAGCATAGGTCACCTTGCTCCTCCACCATCTCCTCATCTTTGTCCTGGCTCACTATCTGCTTTTTCGGTGCAGCTTCAGCTGCCTCCTCCCCCTCTTCCATCTTCCATTCCTCTTCATCTTCATCTTCCTCCAACTCCTCTTCCTCCTCCTCATCCAACTCCTCTTCCTCCTCCTCTTCCTCCTGCTCCTCCTCATCACTGTCTGCTTCATCCTGTTCAGTACAGTGCCCAGAATCTCCTGCTTTTCCAGCCTCCTCCTCTTCTTCAGACTCCTCCTCGCTCGTCTCCAGGTCGTCCTCACTGTCAGCAAATGCCAGGGCCTCTGCGATCACCTGCCCATCTCCTTTCTTTTCCTCTAGTCTCTGCTTTTTCTCCACTGGAGCTCCGTCTGTTGCATTCTCTTCTGATTTGGCTCTCGCCTCTTTCAGAAACATGGATAGGTTATCTTCAGGGTTGTCCCCGCCCAGCTCCTCATGGTCACTGTCCTGACTTGCACCATCTTCATCGTCCGGTTCCTCCTGGTCACTGTCCTGACTTGCATCGTCTTCATCATCACTGGCACCATCTTCATCCCCACCCTCCTTTCCAGGGAAAACCACCTTCCTCCTCTGTCTCTGGGTGTTGGGATCCCAAACGCGCTTCTCGTGAAGACCCTCATTCTCTCTAACAGACAAACAAACCATGAAGTTTTTTTCAGCAGCACACTTTTGTATCAGTTAGTATTGTGCCTATTTAATACACACACTAATATACACAACAGTTATAAGAGACCGTAGCTGTGCCGAGTCTCACCCGCTCTGCTGTTCGATGTCTGTAAGGTCCAGTGAGGCAGAACCGCTGAACAGAGTTACTTTACTGGCAGCCATCTTTGCATCCAGAGTGGCCTGTGTGTCAACGAGCGACTGGACGAGCTCAGTGGTGGGACGCACCTCCTCCTGTGGCAGGATATACAACAATGATCAATATCTGATTAGAAAGTCTTTCATACCGTAACCACACACTGCCATGCTGAAGACACACACACCTGCTGCTTGACATGGCTGGCAGGAAAGTCAATATACACGGCATCTTTGTCGTACACGATCCCGCCGACCCCGGCCATAGGTGCATAGAGCAGACGCTCCTTCTCGTTCAGAGCCCTCTTCTTCTGTGCATCAGGCAGGGAACACGGGTCAGGCAGGAAGTTCACATCAGCCACCTGAAAGTCTCCTACACCTAAGAACCACCACCAAAGTATACACATTATACATGCTTGTTTTACATCAGGGATTCATCGGGGTTGCCAAACATTTAAACAGCACTTTGCACTAGCTTACCTGGGATATGGACCTGGCATTTGTTTTTTAAATACGCCCCCCTCAGGTAGCCATAAAGTGACACAGTTCGGTCACACTTTGGTTCTGTCCTCAGCTTTTCAGGGTCAGTCAAGTCCTCCATTCTGTGTTGGGATTTAGGATTGAGAAATAATAGTTATTTGTTATTATTTTAGTTACAGTGTCTCATAAGTGTCTCTTCCATGCTAACGGATGGTGATAATATGGAACTCCTAGAAGTCTGATGCCCTCCAGGTCAGCACTCACCGGTCTACCAGCACATATGGATGGGACGTCTGCCACACCAAAGGACGGAACTTCATGACGGAGATGAAACGCCCCAGGTTCTTGACTTCCTGAGTCTGATATTCACCATACACCATACCAGACAGGTAGAACAGCTTGGCTCCCTGACACATTCAAACACAACAAAAACATGTCTTAGATGACACTCACTGGCATACAGACGATACCATCATGTACATGTTTCTGTACAGGAGCATGAAGCGTAAATCTGTTAGCACATTGTTTACCTGGTAAACCTCAGTCCAGAAGCGATGTTTGAGGTTGTTCTTTGTTCTCCTCAGTGCCTTGTTGTTCTTGAATGAATCCAGATGAGTCAGCACGCCCATGATGCGAGGAAAGCCGTTGTACTTGGCAGATGTTAAGGAATTCAAATGTCTCCATCTCAAAGCCAAAGCTGGCGTCAATCAACATCAAAACCTAGAGAAGGACCACACAAGTTACACTTTTACTGAGTATCACAATTACATGCAAAAGTAAATGGCATATAAATGTAAATGTACTTACCAGATCTGCTACTTTTGCAAGGTCAATCATGGTGTTTATGTCATTGTTACACTCTATGAAAGTGAGGCGACGTTTTTTCCCTACAAAATATAAAAGACACACATTAACTCGATGCAACCAAATATTGTGCCAATACACAAAGTGGATCCAGTTAAAAATATCAGCCAAACTCACCAGAGACGATGGTCACAGGTCCATAAATGTCACTCAGCTTCTGACGAGTGAAGTTTTTAATTAAGCAGCGGATCAAGGTACTTTTTCCCACTTTAGGGGGGCCGACAACTACAATCACCACTGGTGGAGGCTCCAGGGGAGAACGATCTACGAGTGGGATGTGATGTTTTCTGGTCTTTATGTCCTGGGTCCTAAAAAACAGTTTGTTTTATTTTGCCCCCTCACGTGAATTCAGCTCAGTTATTTATTGAAGTGTCAGTCTAACAGGTGTGTAGTAATGCAGCTCACTGACCTGTGGAAGGTTCTGGCCATGCGCACAGCGGATTTAACCGCGAATGCCTTGGGGTTGCGTTTGCGTGCATCCTCCTCTGTCGTGGGTCCCTGCTTCCTGAGCTTCTTCTTCTCGGCCTTCGGTCCACTCTGCTTCTTCCTGTGGCTCTTCTGCACCTTCTCCTTCCCGTCCATCCTGTCCACTGCAGCACAAAGACCACACGTCACGGCAGAGTTTCACTAAGGCTTTATCTCAGAGTCAGGACAGGATAGTATGTAGTATGGGTACTGTATGCACACTACATAGAATAGTACTGTAAACTACAAATTTTACAATACAATACAAATTTTAGAGACCATTGAATTTGAATTAAATGTAATTGCACTGATGATAATTTGATTTCTTTTGGACCACTGTGCGAACCATTATCACTAAGTCGCCGCTTATAAAAGTTTTGTTGACAGTTGACATTTCAACAATATAAGCACAATCTGAAGGTTTCTAGTGAACGAGTGCCATCAGTGTGGGGAGAACCATGATGGCTACTACAACAAACAGTCCTGAGCGCAATAACAGAGGCTAGGTGCTAACGGTTGGCTACGCTGCTACACAGCGCAGTCTATAAATGCTAAACACAAAAGCAAACCACAAACATTAAGTCGCAGTACCTGTAAATATAACCGCCTGCTGCCTGGTTTCCCTTACTGCCTGTTTTCTCCACACATGTGTATGCTAACCTTCGGTCCGGAAGTATAAAAACGTGTTACCCCGCTAAGTCATCCGAACGGAAACAAGAAGCTTAAAAAAAAAGGTTCCGCACATTGAGCGTTTAGCCCCTTAAACAGCGCCCTCTGCAGGCTGAACAGACACCAGCAGCCTGTTATGTGTGTGTGTGTGTGTGTGTGTGTGTGTGTGTGTGTGTGTGTGTGTGTGTGTGTGTGTGTGTGTGTGTGTGGATGAGAGTAAGAGGCGATGCAAAAAGAGGATGTAGAATGAAACGTATTTATTTAAAATAAATATCTTATACCCTGCTTTGTTCAGTATAGAACTGTTAATGGTTGTTCTTGAATAAAAAGTCAAGAAACATGATAGAAACAAACTGAACAAACAAATAATTGGAACTGAAATTAAAGTGAAGTCATGGCATTCAAGAGTTTGTACCACTTGGTGGTGCCAAGAGACCACGTACTGTATCGACTGTGGGGGATCACATGCAAACCACAAACTAAATGATCACACGTGTATAATATAAATGTGGCAAAGTTTATAGCAAGGGAATAGCCAATATAGTAGCAGACACACAAACTATACTGTGTCCGATGTTTAGCCCAAGACCGGTTTCTGAGTCATTCAGTTGTTGTAGTGATGATTATCCTTAACAACACTGTCATCATTAGCAGTGTGTTATGAAGAGTTCAACAACCCCTGAGCTGCCTTTGAACTTCCTCTCTTTACCGTCAAGTGCCCCCTGTTCTTTGGAGAATCCATTTTCACCTTCCTCCTAATAATGTTATCAGTGGTATAGTCATCATCTGGTTGGCTACACCTGGTCTTTAACCTAAAAATGATCCCAACTAGGTCACCGCTAGGTCACAACTACGAGAAGATCAGAGGCCGCAGCTGCAGCTACAGGAACCTGGTATGAAACCATCAGCGCTGTCGTTGTTGGATGACTGCTCGACCGAGTGAACACCAGTCGCACGCGAGAACCAAGCACGAACTGTTTATTCTAATTATTATGAATAAACAAGGATTTTAAAAAGGTTACAATTTGAAGTGCAACCCTAAAGGTTAAAGCTACAGGATTAAAATGTGTTAATGCCAGTGAGATCGATTAATTTGTTCTCTGTGAAACCATGTTATCTTCAGACCTTCAAACCAAACCTTCACACAAATGCCTTCAGTTCGAAGCTGCATCTACTGCAAACTGGAGCTTAGTTCTAGCAGCTAAGGCCTGTTCGAATACACACAGATGTAAAACATCAAATCACATTTTTCTCATCTGAAAAACAAAAATATAACCAAGGCATCTTCTAACATCCACCCCTCCGCTGGCAGAACCTCCAGCGTAAAGGTTTTATATTTTACCTCACTATGTTACTGGATCCAAATTCGTGTAATTTTAAGCTACTTCATCAATTCTTGTGGCTAATTTGCCGTTGGACTGCTGCAGGTGCTGTAGGTGATGGAACATCGTCTGCAGCGTCGCCTTCTTTTCCTGGTCAGAAACCAAAATATGGTTTTAGAGAAAATATAAGAAATCAATAAAACAACCATCAAACAAGCACAGCACAGTGTGAATGCGATGCATTCATAGTTGTGGTCCGTGGCCTTTTCACCTCTAAACCAGTATAAAGGTCCATTCATGGATTCAGCCTGCCCTTGAATGGAGATGGACTGTGGACATGCTTCTATTATTGCTACAATAGGGTCTGTGTATGCTATCATGGTCCACTTCTGTGCTCCACAGAACATGAAGGCCTGAACAAAAGGCCGAAGTCAACCGGACGAGCGCACGTGACTGTTGTATTCACTGAGTCATAGAGTGATTTTTTATTAAGTCTTTACCATATTTTATTCATTTGAACCCATCTGGATGTAGAGAGAGAGGCCTCTGCTGCAGAGGGGGAGTGGGGTAGCGTGAATATGCATCTTCCTGTCCTATGGATCAGATTCTGTATGTGCAGGCGTAGCAGCTGCTTGAGAGGAAGATTCAAGAGTAGGACTCACCTGTGGTTCACTTTCACCCACCAGGAGACACACACACACACACACACACACACACACACACACACACACACACACACGCAATAAAGGGGGTTGATGAATTGGTTCACTTCTTGCACTGTGGAGTTTGCGGGGGAATGATCCGTCATTTAGTGGAGATGACCTGATGTTATCAAAGACTGTGGAAACAGAGCCGAGAGATGAATGACACTATAACAAATCCATAGCCAATATTTCCACATCACTGAGTCTGAACATACAGCGAACCATCCGTTGCGACGCTGGCTGTCGCCTTCAGCGAGCCGCCGGAGGAAATTCCCAGCGCGGAGCCAGGACACCGAGAATTAACAGGCGATGCAAATGGTGCATCAAATGAAACACCCGTGATGCTGCGTTCCTGGCTGCGCTCTTCAAAAGCCAAATATGATCCCCGCTCAGTCACAGCCCCAAGCGTCGCTCCCACACATCAGACCAGCCCTACACACGTCGCACAATAGTGGAAGTGGAACGCTACGTTTAGCTGACACACACACACTCGCACACACACACAAAGTAACACGTGCCCTTTTTTATCGTCCGTGACCTATGAGCTGGCCCTGGATTGAACGCTTTCACTTCCCTGTTTTGGATCTGTGGATTCCCCTTCTTAAACATACGCAGAAACACAGTTTCTGTTTATGGCAGAGATAATATTCCAAACACACACAGAAAAAACATGAAATGTGCACATCTCGCTCCATTTAGGGCCAAATAGCGGTGGAACGTCATATATGGTAGCGACAGTGACTTACAACCACTGAATGAGTAGGTTGGATGTTTTATTGTGGCGGGACATGTATGGGACAGTCACTAAAAGCACATCCATAATTAGCTCTCTATATATATATATATAGATTCAATCCTAATGACTGTTTTATTGTGACAACAGGAAATGATTCACTGCACTCATTTAGGTGCATGTGTGACAAGCTTTTGTGCAGTGGGGACATTAATCAGATATTACACTATATTATCCATTCAATAATTGAGGCTCCATCTCTGAAATATCATAATACTTGTTTCCTGTCTGAGTCATGATCTGTGCACAAACTGTGTGCTCTCACACACACACACACACACACACACACACACACACACACACACACACACACACACACACACACACACACTCTCTTTGCGTCGAGTTCATAATAACAACAAGTGCTCTCACAAACATGCATCGTGGTGCCCGATGTAGCACTCCTGTGTTTTAAAGTCATTAAGTGCATCTCTCCGTCACTTCCTTGTTTTTCCTCCCCGTCTTCATCGCCCGTCACTGTGTCGCAATCATCGACTTCTCCTCAAAGCCTGGTCTTTATACTAATCACTTATTCCTTTTACAATTAGTGGGAGGAGATGTTAAGAAAGACTTCAGTTGCAACATGTAAAGGACAAGCTATTTTTTATGACGGTGGCGAAAGAGGAACAACTGTGAGCTCATCCACTGTTTTCAGGAGATTGTTTTTAAGAAGGACGAGTGAAGGTTGTGTGCCCAAATTGGCAAATTCAACGCAATTGGGGTCGGAATTAAGGTCAAGTTTAAGGAAAATCTAAAAACCCTGATTCGGTTTGGTGAGCAGATTAAATTACTGCAGAATAAAACAGGCTGAGTCAATGTAAATGAATGGATGGCTGCAAGTTTTTGTAGCGATGGGATTCTGCTTCTCACTTGCTAGTCCCTTCTATTCTCATGCATGTCTGAATTGTACTGCCATCAGCCTGCATACGACACCTCCATCCACAGACTAGCTGACGGCGGCCTTTGGCGCAGCTCAGTCATCCCAGGAATGTTCCCCAGGAACCCGGAGGACCAAGGATGCCCTTCGCCTCTCATCCGCTGTCACCCGGCCCACAAAGACCCGCGCAGCTCCTCAATCCTCTCAGGCACCATCCATCCGTCCATCCACCCGTCAGGCCGTGGCGGGAACCAGCGCGGCCAACAGACGTCAGCCGCCGCCGGGCTGAGGCTCCTCTTACGAGGCGCCCTCTCGGAGCTGTCCGAGGGCCTCATCAGCGCCGCGCCAGCTCAATCTTAGTAGTGGACAAAGCGAGTGGAGCGGGAGCCGTCCCATCAGTCTCCATTATGTGACAGTGTTGTTGCTCCGCTGTCGTGTTCCTGTGGTACTCCAAGGGAGATGCTGTCTCATACATCATCGGGGGACAAAAGGCCTGGATGGGAGGGTGGAGAGAGGAGGTGGGCCCTTCCTGCCCCTGAGACACACACTCCAACCCCCCTCCACCGGCGTGAGCTCTGCTCCTGGTGGGAGTTCCACTCAACTTGAGGTTTATCTTAAAATGACCTTCCAAAATGACACATCAGCCCCCTTGACCACAGTCGGGCATCCTCTCCTCTCAGATGCTGGTTAACCACACAAATACAGGTATTAGTGTATGTTAGGGGTGGATGGTTAACCTCAGGGCCCAACGTGACTTTCAGGTTAAGCCTGTGGCCACAGTCCAAGGCCTTTCTCTCAAATCGTTTCATTCATGGATACATTATAATTACATAAGCAAATAACATGAAAGATTTGCTTGTGTAATATTTGCAGCACATTTATGTGTTTGACAGAGAGACCGGGCCTTTAGCAGAACATTAGCATAGCAATAGCAGGCTCTGCTGTCACTATCAACCCTCCCCCAATAAGTCACAGGCTGCGTTCAGACCAGCTCTGAGTTCGGTTTGTCTGTCAACCAGCACAAACCACTTCAAACTAAAAATTCTAATGCAACATTTGAGACACGCAGGAAACTTCAGCCTTTGTTGGTCCGGTGTCGCTGCTTCGCTCAGAATCGGGCTGGAGTCACGACAGAGAAGTGACTGGGCTTTTTACGCAGTGAGAGTTTCTGTTTCATAACATTTATGCACCCTGCAGATCCAAGAGTTATTGATAGTGCCTCTAGAAAGCAGTTTACACAAAAGTAATAGTT
>NC_040898.2:8105115-8130115 GCF_900634795.4 Betta splendens | reverse complement strand
AGGAGGCCTGGCTGCTGGAGATCCCTCAGCCGGAGGACTTCTGGTGCGGCGGGGAGCCCTACCCAGGCCCCGCGGTCTCCGTCTGAATCATCATCACCCGTCAGACGGGAACCACAGGACGGCCACGCCGTCGGCCATTGTTTCCTGAAACGCGCTGGACTGGAACGGACTGAGTCCCTCGGTGGAGCTCGTTCCGGCAGGGGGCGGAGCGGCACTGCGCCTGCCTCGCGCTGACATCAAGCGACCTTTCCTCACGTGACGCACGTGAGCGTCGCTGGCCACACGCTCTGAGGAAGGTGTGCGTCGCTAGGGTCGCCGCGTGTCGCACGTCTCGCCGCCGACCTCCTCGACCGTGCGACTGCGGTCAAAGCTGCCTTATTTGAGACGATTGAACGTAAATCTTAATAGTGCCATCACGATATCACACGCTCACTTTCTCCTCCAAAGTGCACACGCTACATTATATTCACTTTAAGCGACAGGCTGGAACCTTTAGACTCAGTCTGGGAGCTATAGTCTTTAGAAAATCCCACATTTTTAAGAAAGAAAGCTTCTTGGGAAGGTTTAAGCTTGAGGAGCACTGCGTCTATGTTTGTGTTACTGTGTCCACGTCTGGATGCTCTGGCCTATGTCAGACCTCAGACAGGTCTATGTGCCCCTGAGACTTTGTAATTCCAGCGATGAATGTATGTGGAACAATAAATACATGAGAAACATCTGCAGTACTTTTTGGTTTGCTCACACATCAACTGTACAAAAGCATGTCTGCGTGACCCCCCGCTGTCTGTTTACGCGTCCCAGAGGCGTCATAAACAGGGAGTTTGTAACAGGGCGCTGTAATAAGATGCTGGAGGACTCTAAACATTTCTCTGGATCTGGGAATCCTCGCACACACCCGCACGATTCCCCCGTGATTTCACGGCTTTGTTTTTACTGAAGGCACGCGGTGCAAAGCCGGACTCAGTCGGGTCATCGAGTGTCAAACAAACAGAACAGACGTTAGAAAAACAAACTGGAGCTGCTAGATGCCAGTATTTTGTTCAACTTGTGCTAATCTGTGGAAGTATTTGGACAAGGCTCCAGCCGCAGAGTACACGGATTCTGTAAGTGTTAAATAAAAACCCGGTAAATATTTTTAGTTATTGATCAGTAAAAATACTTGAGAGATGTTTCAGGAGTTAATTGACAAACTGACAAGTTCATAACAGCATGAAGCAGAATTGGCTGTGACATAATAAAACCTTGTGTAAACTGTTGAAGATTATCCACATTTAAATATGGAATAAACTCCCAAAACGAAAAAACTAAAAGTAGTTTTAAAAGTAAAGCTTTAAATGTCTTTTGAGGCCTACAGCTGTAGAGAAAAAATAACCAAGAGAGACTTCGAAAATCAACGCAAGGCTGGAAAATCAACATTTAGAACGACTAGAAACTAACGCTTGTATCATAAATAATGAAAAATCTCAACAAAGTCATTATAGAGCAGGAGAAGAAGCAAACGAACGATTGGGAAAATATTAGAAAACCTCCGCAGAGCAGGAAGAAATCAGGCTTTAAAGACGACGCCTAACGAACTTACAGGACGGAGCTGGAGGCCGAGGGAAGAGAGGTGAACAGGTAAAACGCGAGCACCCAGGGACGAGTCACGAGCAACCAGAACGACAAGACTCAAATCAATGAAACGAGACACACCTGAAGGGCCCCACGGGACACCAGCGCGACAAGCCCACGGAGGAGGAACCGTAGGGTGGTGGAATCAAGTCGCGTTTGTATGTGTAATAAAAGTGAAAAAAAAAGAACGTTGAAGACGAATCTTAAACACTTAACAAGCGAAGAGGCTGAGGTTCCACCGTCCTGCAGGATAACACGTCTCTAAAGTACCGGGAAAGACTCTAAAGTGGGGACCTTCCAAGAGCATACGCCTTTAGGGAGGGAGGATAAATTCCCAGAAAGACGTTTAGGTCATTTTAAAAGATATATGAGTGAAACGTCGTCACACATATAACACATCACATCATACAGGGAACATAGTTAGGGCGATGGCCCATAATAAGCATTTAAACCTGACAGGACACGACCAGCTAAGTGAAAGAAAGGCCACACTTAGAATATTACACTCATAATATACAGACATTTAGGAAAAGGAAAAGACATCGTCACATCTGTATAAATGTCACAGAAAACAATATATTTAGATTTTAAATCCGTTTGGAAGCATGAAGCTTGATGCATGTTTGGAATTAAAGCTTTATTTTACAACAAAGGCCACCTGGAGGTTCTCTACAACAAGGTTTGAGATTATTTACGAGGATTATTTATTGTGTAGGACCGGAGCTGCACAGAGTCCAACCCCCCACGAGGCTGCTACAATAAGTACAATGTGCTTTACGCATCACAATTTGTTTAAATAAATACAAATAAACAAAGGGGCCAGTGTTTTTTTATTTTTATTCTGTGCAGTGAAAAGACTCTCGCTCTTTTAGGCTCTCACACTTTAAGTGGATCAATAAAATATAAACCTGATGTTGAAAAACATTGTATTTGCATTTAAAGTTATATCCTTGTTTTTGGCACTTTACGAACTTTATTTCGGGTCAGGACCGTTATTTGTGCCGCGTTCCACGACGGACGCGGAGATGCGCGGGTTTGTGATCGGCTCATACTACCGTATTTGCATATTGGCCTGTTTCTTAACTTGATGTGACACCTATTTTTTTTTTTTAAGTGAGTGGGTGAAGGTTCTGAGTCAGAGGTGCCACCAGTGACGCAACGTGGGATTTGCCCAATAAATTTCCAGCATCAACACCTTTACAAGTCTTTTTCATTAATATTAACTTAGAAGATAATTATAAAATCCTTTCACTTTACACCTATAACCCAGCGCCTCATAGGTTCCGTGAACGCATCATGGGGTACAAGCGCGTCAGAGTGTGTCGCGCTTTGGTCATGCGTAATAATTCAAACGGATACAGGTATTTATCATAGCCACAGATTTAATAAACCTCAAAACACACATCACAACAAAAACAAGGTCAAGTTGTATGAGTCTAACATATTTACACCGCAACATGTTTTTAAACCACAGTTGATTAACACTTGGAGTTACACGAGACAAAATGCGTACAAAAATAGAAAGTCTCCCATCTTTACATATTAAAGGACAAATATACATTGCATTAGACGTGTCCTTGAATCAGGCAGTGTACAAAAAGCCACCGAGCAAGGCACGGGAGGAGGAGGAGGACCATCAACAAAAATGTTAGACTGAACACTTTGTCAATTTAATAATTTAACACGGTTTACTTCATTCAAAATTATTATTATTGCAGTTATTTCCCGTTTAAACGAGCAGCCTCTCGCGCTCCGTAAGTGTTGGCCACATTATTAAACAATTTTCTTCATTACAACCTCCAGTGGTTATTATTTTTTTAGCAATAAATGGCTGTGTTTTCGGTTCAGTAGACTGTGCAGGCAAAGTGCATTCGTGTCAGTCTCTCTGTCAGTTCTAGCAATGGTTGGATGTGCGTAATTACGCACGGCTGCACAAAGGTACAAGTCTTTTATTGTATTTTTTTCATCCGGGTGCTATTTAAGCTGTTATCCTTTGTTCAGAACAGTGTCCGAATTATTATCGGATGCTTCTTTTCTTTTAAGGGTTAGTGTTCGTCACGCTGCCATGGTGACAACAAAGTTGCTAAGAGCAAATCCCGTTGGCTGCCGTGATCGCGCCTGACGACCGCTCCAGCCCGGAGTTGCTGGAGGCGGAGGATGACGACGAGGAGACAGTGGACGACTTCCTCTCCTTCTGCCTCAGGTGGATCTTAGTGTGTCTCTTCCTCTCGTCGCTTCGGGCGAACTTGCGACCGCAGAAGTCGCAGGCGAACGGCTTCTCCCCCGTGTGAGTGCGGATGTGGGTGGTGAGGTGGTCGCTGCGGCTGAAGTTGCGCATGCAGATGCGGCACTGGAAGGGCTTGTGTCCGGTGTGGATGCGGATGTGTCTGGTCAGTTCGTCGGAGCGGGAGAACCGCCGGTCGCAGCCCTCGGCGGGGCACGGGTACGGCCGCTCGTGGATGGGCGTTTTGCTGGGTCTGTTCGGGTACTTTCTGGGCCGCAGGATCGGCCTCAGGGGCAGGTTCTGTGGGCTGTAAGCGGAGGTGAGCCTCGGGGGTCCACCCTCGGATCCAACTCCGCCCGGACCCCCCAATGTAAAGTTCCTGATAGTGTTCAGCGGGGTCAAGGGTGGAGGCACTCGGAAGCTGTCTAGCGGACATGGGCCGAACGGCTTCCGATCTTGGATACCGGCAGTGTGCATGTCCCGCTGGCAAGCGGGTTGGAAGAAACCCGGGTAGTCGGGGATGATGGGAAAGAGCCCCGGCCCGTCTGAGCCCCCGGGCTGCTTGGGCGAAGAGTAGGAGGGCGGCGGGTACGAGGCGATGGGGCAGGTGGAAGTGGACAAAAACGCCGAGGGGTCCTGGTACACCTCACCGCAGCCAGACGTGGAATAAGGAGGCGGTGGGGAGTAGAGGTGGTGGTGGTGCTCGATCTCAGCCTGGTTCTGAGCCGCCATGGTGCAACTCAAATTTCCGCTGGAGAAGTGATTGGGAGATCCTGAAGAAGTCGGGGAGGAGGACGCGGAGGATGAGGGAGGAGGAGGAGGCGGCGGCTGCGCCATGTTGAAGATGCCCGAGACGATGTTGATCACTCCCTCGGGGTTCCAGTTACCTGGATACGGAGAGTCGATGGAGAACTTCCCCATGTAGGTGAAGGTTTGGTTGCGGTGGGACGCGGGCTGAGCGAAGCCGCTGGAGTAGGAGGAGAGGTCCAGGGAGCGCTTCTCCGCGCCCATGTCTGCGCTCATCAAGCCGTCTGCACATGGAAAAACAAGCGTGATTGTTAATAATAAATAAAGAAAACTGGCTTTGCTCGATTTTTACTAAAAGTGATTTGTCGTTAAATAACAACACCGGCAACTTTCTGCGCGAATAACGCGCAAACGGGCAGCTGCGCCTTCTTCTCACCTGCGTTAATCTGGTCGTAGTGCGCTCCCAGGTCGCTGTTGGGGAAGATGGCCACGGAGGTCGGCAGGCTGGCGGCGATGTCCTCCATGGAGTACACGCTCTCGGCCACGGGATGCACGAAGCCCCCGAGGTTCACCGGCACCTTCTCCAAAGTTTTCGCCGTCATCGCGATGGAGGCGAGAAGAAGAAAACGCGCGTGTGCTCGCTCCCCTGTTGTCTCTTGGTTTCTCTGCGTCGAAGCCCCGCGTGGGTCACCACTGCATGTCCCTGTCTGACACCTGGTGCGTTAGGACGAGTGGGCTCCGTGTGTGCGCTGCGCCTCGCGCGCTCTGCTGATAAAAGTTCACGCAGCCTAAAGTAACTCTTATTGAGGACGGCCGCCCTGGCGCTACTATGTATATATGGGGATTCTTTTGAATGCGCCCGCTACGTCATTACCCAAATATGGAGTAGGAGGAGAGAGGCGCTGCCGCCGCTGATTGGCTGAGAGGCTCCGTGACGATTCGAAGGGAATCGCTTGTCAGTGGAGAACCCGATGCTCCGGCGCAGATAAAGCGGACTTTTTTCCACTTGGTGCTAAACAGCAGAAAACAAATAAAAACAATAGCTTAGCAAAAACACAACAACGGCAATGCTCACATGCACTTTAATAACCTTTTCTTATTGTTTCAATCATTTTCACTTCTCTTTCAAATCGCCACTGATTGTTTTTACACACACTTGTTATATGCAGTCTAATCGCGAAGTGGAATCGAAAGAGGAATTCCGGTTGAGCTTCTTAACCCATAAAAGGTCGGATCCGGTATACAGAGGAACACCCCCAAGGCTCCATATTTGGCTTCAATTCCGGAATATGATCATCGGAAAGTGACGAGTTTTACCGAGAGGACTGATTGAGAAGCAAGAGAGAGAGTGTGAGAGAGCTCCGCTATAACCGCAATCAAATGAGACGGTCAGAGGAGCGGAATTTACTCCTTTGGGTGCGATAGGCTGCATGGGCTCGGAAACTTCTGTCAGTCTCATTTGACTATGCTCTAGGAAAGAACAGATTTGGTTCAGTGAGGAGATAAATATAGTCATTTAGAGAGATATTTATAGAGCTTAGTGAAAGGAAAGCTATATTAAAAGATGTTGTGGTGAAACAAGCAAATAATGAAAATGATCTCAAACGATGTAGATATGTAGATAGTAACTGTGTTTACTTATCTATTACCAAGATGTTATCTGATAAACACGTCCCATAATATTTAATTATCAAATGTGTCACACATGTTGTCAATACTTCGGTTGTACCCTGTTTAGAACAGTGTGCCCCCCCCAGTGGCCTCCTCAAGAAGTACACACACACACACACACACACACACACACACACACACACACACACACACACACACACACAATGGAAACTAGATTCCACCAATAAATTCAGTTTTCTGTCTGTCAACTTGGGTCCACCCACGGAGGGAATTTACAAGATCAAACACAGCAGAATGAGACCGTGGCTTGAATGCGTGTGTGTATTTGTTGCACACTGCGATGTTGTAACCTAAATTTATGTCGGTTTATCACTTGTCTATCGCTAATGTCAGAGAAACCTTTTTCTGACCTGCATCTGACACTGGAAGACCTCAAACTGTGCCTCAGTGCACATCACTTTGAAAACAAGCTGGTTCAAATAGGACACGACTGAGCTGACTAGTCCAACACAGGAAAAAAGTTTCATTTGGGTCTAGTTAGGAAATAACAAATTTCATTTGATCAAGATCAGAACCCCAATCAGCCAAAAGTAAATGTATCACTGATATATTAATATGTCTACAGTAGATGTAACTTTAATAATCTACAAATAACCTGTTTCTGATTATGTTAAGTGAAAACAAGCAGCTACTCGTGTTTGAAAGATGTAGTGAGTGAGTCTCATCATCTGTGTGCTTAGGTTCGTGTCAGGCCTCCTACTCCGCAGTGTTGTCACACCGTTGGGTTCAGCTTCACCAAAAAATTATGAAAGTGAAAGAAAAAGCGCGATGGATACGCAATCGATGCTGCGCCGGGAGCCTGCAGTTGTCGTTACGTCTAACACAAAGGTGTGAGTGATGATGCCACAGCTAAAATAGCTCCGGCCTGGCACACGTCCTTCACATTAATCAGCGCGCTGGTCAATAACGACTGTCAGGAACAGCTCTATTCCCTCAGTGTGTGTGTGTGTGTGTGTGTGTGTGTGTGTGTGTGTGTGGGTGTGTTGGGTTGAGTTTGAAGTTGGAACATTTTGGCCTAAGATCCCTCAAGAATCAGTGGTTGTTATTAGTGAGACAGGCTCATAATGGGGCTTCATCATAGGAATGACCAGCTGTTCCTTGGTGTCCAACATCTGTTGGAATAATCTCCTGTAGTTCATGCTTAGAAGACCATAATCTCCTTTCTTACCTTTGACCTCAACACTTAAAAGTCATTATAAGGCGTTGCAGCAACAACAGCTCAGGGAAAATCCCTGCGCGGTCCCTAAAAGACACCCAGTGTGACTGGTAGTGCGTCTGTAGGTTGGCAGCGGTTGATGATGTTGATGATGAAGATAAGTTCAGGCGCTTCACCAAATGGATGGAGGTTGACGAGACTTAGCAGAAGCATTTATTCGGCAGCTTAAAGTGAATCTTCATTAGCAGAACCGGGCCTTTCATTCTGTCTGTTTGACACGTGACGCGTTCCAGCGGAGGCGGGGTTTCACCTTTCTAACAATTCAAAAGAAATACAATGGAATGACCCAGATAGGATTTAATGTGCGCCTCAGACACTGCAGCCTCCTCTTCCTCGACAGGTTGCTTCAGCCTCACACGCTCGGGTAACGCAGCACCATGAGATTCTTCTGAAAGAATTTCCTTGTCTCTTAAATTGCCACAGACTTCGAGACAGAACCCACACTGGATACAGTTTGCGTTTGTGGCCCACATACTTTCTCTGTGCGTGGGAGGACGGCAGCCAGGGTGTGTGGATGCAAACGCGCCAGTGTTTATACGTGCGGGTGAGAGCAGTGGAGAGACGATGAGTGTGCAACTGTCAAAGCGAGAACGCCAATATGGGCTAAATTTAAATCTGACCCGTCTTCAAGTGACGGATCAAAAAACACCAGCGCCCCCCCCACACACACACACACACACACACACACACACTGTAGACTTTGACTGCCCATATATGGAGAGTACTTTCAATGACCCATATCTCAAATTTGACCGTGTGATTGAATGAAAAGACAAAGAGACAAATAAACAGAATTCACACTACTATTGCTGATCCTGGACCTGTGATTAAAGGTTTCCAGCAGTTGTGTAGCTCTGAACCTGTTTCCTCCATGTGGGTGGGTGCAGGTGAACAGTGTGCGGCCCCCATCACTATTCCTCCAAAGTCAAAGCGGCCCATTATCAGTAGCAACATTTGGCGCCGGACCAGATTGCTTACGGCTCAGGGACTAATGGCTTTAAGCGTTTTCTCTTTCTTTGGTGACATAATGCATCACCCACATTACAGCACGGCAGCTTCTAAGACACCCATGACAAAGCAACAATAGAAGAAAACACAATGAGTGCCACAAACAACTTGTAGAGCAGCGATTGCCAGCGTTAATCCTACATGGAACAATGAAAATCTTCCCTTCCCAAAAATAGAAATCCTCTGAGGGGATGAGAGGATGGGATTGTAAATGTTCGGCCTTTTACGGAGAATGCCTCTCGATTCACTCAATATCAATGTTGTTTCATGGGAAACGTGTTATTATTTTTTTCGGTCCTTGTCAAACGCTCCCGTCTCCTGATCTGTGCAGACGTGCGGCCACACATTCAAAGCGGCGACACACATCGCCGTTGAGCTTTGATCCAGAGTTCCTTCAAAGCGAGCAGCAGGTCTTTCAACGTCCTGCTCAAAGACACTTCAACAGAACCCTCTTTCTGAGCGTCGCATAGAAACACACACTAATCCCATTTTTCTGGAGGTGGCCCATCGTTACCCCTTAAATCAGAGAAGTCACCCCTCTAAAATCCATAATTCTGGCTTTAGAGCGGCCGCGCGGCCGCAGTGACTGTCGGCTTTGTTGCATCACGGGGCGGCGGCTTTCATCGTGTGCTGGGACATGAAAGCGGGTGGAAACACTGTGATACGGGTCCAAGATGGGACGGCAGAACAGAGAGCGACCGGGGGGACGGATAAAAGCGAGCGCTGCTCACAGAGCGTCGCCTTGTCTCACACGGCTCTGATGAGCTGCAGCTCAGCAGGGGGTCAAACCGGACCATGGGGTCTCACTGGAACTGTGTAACCACCTAGGGTGTTCCAAGTTACTGTACAGGGCATGTCCCTAATGTCAGAGTAGCTGTTTGAAAATTAAGACGTTAGCTTAGCATTCACTTCCTGCCTGCAGCCTGCTGAGATGCGCCAGAGGTACAACAATGCATGCGCAGCCCACCGCTAGAGGTTCACCACCAGGAAATGCACCCAGTTCTCACGACGCGCCACCTCACCGAGCGGAGCCCTCCCCGAGCGCGCAGCCGCCCCTGTAAAGTTCCAGAGCGAGGTGTCATAGCTGTAAGTGTACAGTCATCGTCCCCGTCCCCATCCACCCCTGCGCCGCGTTCACCCTGCTGTGGTCTGGCTGCTGTCACATCCGTTCCACGGTGGAAACGGCGGCGTCTCCCGTGGCGCCGCGGGCTCCGCTGTCCGGCCGGCGAGCCGGGAGCCGGACAGGGCTGCAGCAGAGGAAGAAGAAGAAGAAGAAGAAGAAGAAGAAGAAGAAGAAGAAGAAGAAGAAGAAGAAGAAGAAGAAGAAGAAGAAGAAGAAGAAGAAGAAGAAGAAGAAGAAGAAGAAGAAGAAGAAGAAGAAGAAGAAGAAGAAGATACATACACACACACACACACACACACACATCGAGGCAGCGAGTGAGGAGGCGTTCTTCTTCTCTGGGTGAATAAATGTTTAACAGAGACATTAAACACACATTCGTTAACGTGACACATTGGCAGACGGAGCATCTAAGGCCACACTGATGGACCAGTGACCATGGAAACATCCTCTATAGACCCCCCCCGAATGAGTGCTAGTAATGATGTGACACTCACGTTCACACACACACGCACACGCACACACGCACACGCACACACACACACACACACACACACACACACACACACACACACACACACACACACACACACACACACACCTTGGATGTGGACGCACATACGGGCACATGCGAGGTGATGTGAGGGCCACACGTTAGCGCACGGCTGTCACGTCTTAATGGAGGCTGTGACAGACGCCGAGGCCGCGGCCGTAGATCATCCAATGCCTCGGCTGCGTCGCGGAGACGAGCGCGGACAGGTGGGAATTGTGGCCCTAACTCACAGCGCTTAAAGGAATCACTCCCTGAGCTGCTGTGCATCAACAGGTGATTTCAAAGTAAAGCTACACTGTGGATCTGTGTTCATTCATCATCACATCAAGTGCTGTATCCACAGTGAAAAGGTCACCATTGTGTTTTAGTTTCTCTGTTCTATTTTATACCTCTTCACATTTTAAAACACGTTATAGTGGTAATTCACAACAAACACACACACACACACACACACACACACACACACACACACACACACACACACACACACACACACACACACACACACACACACACACTAGAAAGGGTGGTTAATACATCTTCTAATCACATTGTTTAACACTGCAGTGATCGCACAACAATGAGCATCATATGAAGGCCCTACAGTAAGTCAGTGACAGCAGCCTGCTCACAATAGCTCAGCCGCCACAAAAGCTCCAAGCTTGTGCAGAACACTGAAAGCGTTTGAAAAGCCCCGGCGTTAATAAGCCTCATCTGAATTTCGCATTTTCAGGAATGTTTTTCATCCGCCTCCGCGAGCTCAGACTAGGAAATGGTTTGGCTGTGGGGATGTCCTCAGATAATGCAGCTTGTTTTTCTCTTGTCTCACCCACGGACGCAAAAATCTTTGCTGTCGCCGCAGCAGCAGAAGTGAGAGAGGAGCGAAAGCCCTGCACGGCGAGAGGGAGGAGAGGAGGAACACGGGGCTTAATGAGGATGGACGGAAGGTGGAGATGAAAAAGAAAGCACAGAGAAGAAGAGGGAAGTGTGAGCAAGAAAGAGAAAAAAAGCCGCACAAACAGGAAGGAGGGGGGAGACGGGAAGTGACACAAGGAGGAAAGGAGGTATAGAAAAGGAAAGGAGACAAGGACTCGAGGAAGGAGGAAAGGGATCCAAAGCAACAGAGCGCTGGAGGACGGTGGAGGAAAAATAATGAGGAAAGGGAAAATAGGAGAGAGGGGAAGGAGGCAAAGATGGAGGAAGACGAGGAGGAGGAGGGGTTTCGCTGACGAGGCCTTCGGGGCCAAACGCTCGGCGCCCACGCCGGCCGCTCCGTTACCGACTCGCGTTTCGGCGCCGGCTCCACAGTCATGTGGGGCTGAAAGAGGCCGCTCCCGCTCCCCCATCGCGAGATCAATCAACTTACATAACCCCCCCCGAACACAAAACGGGGCCTTAAAGCCCCGTTTGGAGATTTAGCCCCAATATCCTCTGATTTCATTTGGTTTGATATCGAAACTTACAAGTAAAAGTCAGTTTGCTTTTATTTGACAGGAAACTCTGGGATTTAAATCCACAAAAGAAAATTCATCAAAGCAAAAGCTTACTCCATCACTACACCCAGCTTTTACTAATACATAAAATGACATATCAGTCCATGAGACGCATATCATCAGAAGCCACAAGCGAAAGTTTCATATTGATGCGATCAACACCAACGTGCAGCAACAGAAACATGCAACGCAGAGAATTTCTCCATTAAACACAAATATTGGCTTGTGGTGGAAACAATAAATTCCTTCAGTTAGTCAATCGCAGAATCAACAAAAGCCGCTTCAGCCCAAACTGGGGCCTCATGCGTCTGACCTTTCTTCTCCACCGTCCTTGTGTCCTAGGATGTTTTCTACAAAGCCAATGTTCCTACTCACGCAAGCGCAACCTGTTACATAGAAGCGCACCGAGCGAATATTTTCCATACACAATTAATACCAAACCACATCATTTACCGGAACCTTTGAAGAATCTGAGTTATTTAGAGCGACTTTGGCTTCTCTGTGAAATTACTGTGAAGTTTGGGCCACAAAATGCAAAAACAATGAATTTCCAAGTAATCAGGTTAATCAAACCTAAAAGCTACTGTTTTACGTCAAATGTGCAGAATGAAAAAAAAAAGAAAAGGGAGATGCTGACGGCGTAGCGCGCCGTGAGATGCTGCTGCCCCCCCTCAACCTCAGCTTCTGCCTCTTTGTCTCTCTACCCTCATGTGTTCATAGGCCTGTCACCGTCCACCCACATCCCCAGATTCTCCCCTGTCACCCCTCACACACACACACACACACACACACACACACACACACACACACACACACACACACACACACACACACACACACACACACACACACACACACACGGAATGCTGAGGCTGACCATGTGGGACACGGTTGCCGTCAGATTCTCTTTCTTCTCCTCCGGCCGTGGGAGGCTTCTGTTTTTCTTGGTAATTCGGTGTAGGTGGCTTTTTCCTCCATTGAGGCTGACCATCAAAGGGGTTTAAGAAAGAGGGCACTGAAATAACACATGACAGTGGAGAGGGGAATTAGCATAATCTGCTTGGAGCTATTTTAGAATATTGTTTACAGGAATTATTGTTGTAGTAATTAAATAAATGATGAATGGGAAAATTGCGCTTTATATTTTTACACCTGTTAAATCCTGATTATTCTTTGTCAACAATATTCAAGAAAGATGACTTTTAATGTCGATGCTGGCATTTATGAGGGGTGGACTTTAATATTGGAGAATATTCTCTTAAGTAAAATACACAACTCTTGTGATGCTACGGACAAAAGGAAAACTTGGGTCCTGTCTTCATCGAGCTCCCCCTCAGTAAACGTGCCAGGATCAGGTTCCCCCATCTTTCAAGTGACGGCTGTATAATTTCATAATGAATCCTGTGGTTCCCATTTATCATCCGCAGCATGTCTGGAGAATCACACGGGAGCAGCCAAAGATCAGCAGGTCATAGCTAATTGGTTTCCACTCATTAAAGCGATCCCCTGCCTCAGTCATTAGACTGAGCCCGGCTCCACCATTGACATTTGACTTCTATACCATCATCAGAAAACATTAATGCTAATGTCTTGTAACTGCAATAAAGCAATAGGGGGAAAAAACACGATCATATTAGAATCATTAGAGAAAGAAGCTGGAGAAACTCTTCATATTTGTCTGTCGTACACATTTGTATAAATAAAGGCGAGTGTTATTGTGTGTGGATATTCTGACAACTCCATCAATATCCATATTTTGAGTTTGAGAGGGAGAACGATGGGGCTCCTGTCCTCTAATGGCTGCCTCCATTTCACTGGACTTCATGACACCAGTTCAGGTAGAAGCACGGTTTGTTCTGCTGCATTCGGGCCAATTATTACGACTCCATCTCCAAAAAAGAACTGAATAATAATCACTGAGGTCAATCACGAAACAAAGCTTTCGATGAAACCGGGGCCGCGTTGCGATTTCCTCGTCCGCTGTACGTCAAACACATTATAGAGGGATGTGTCACGAAAAGAAATTATCTGAGCCGGGCCCGTTTGACGAATGCTTCATCTCGGCTCGCTTTGTTTCCAGAGGAGAGAGAGAAAGACAGACAGAGACGGACGGACGGAAAATGGCAAACGCATTAAGCAAATGGCATCATTAAAGCCAGTTAATCTTCACCTGTTGACTTCATATTTGTAGTTCACTCCATTCATCTTGCAGCCGCTCCCAGGAGCGGTTCTGGTGTCAGACGGGCTAAGAGAAAGGCCCGGCTAATCACCGTTTCATTTAGTCCAGCCCAACATCTGAGTGCAGACA
Organism: Betta splendens; assembly: GCF_900634795.4. Classification (NCBI taxonomy): domain Eukaryota; kingdom Metazoa; phylum Chordata; class Actinopteri; order Anabantiformes; family Osphronemidae; genus Betta; species Betta splendens. The sequence goes on along the minus strand of NC_040898.2, from coordinate 8,116,143 downwards.
CGCTGGAAGTTTCCCCATTAGTCTGTGAGGGGATCCATCATATGCGGACGCGCTCGGCAATACATTCCTGTCCATCAGAGTAATAGCCGCTCTAGTAGCAGTAATGAACGGCCTCTGCGTTGCTGTTGTCAGTGATGATGAGGCGTCAGTCAAAGCGAGCTGTGGAATCTGCGCGCGCGTCGTATTGTTGAATAAATCACCGGGACGCGCGGCGTCGCGTTCCGGACGGAGGCGGGTCTGCAGAGATCCGAGCCGGGACGGGTCAGCGCATCCTCTGCCTCCCTCGCATCAGCACCGGCGTCGGCCGTTCCTGCTGCATCGGCGTCCGCTGCAGCGCCCAACAGCGGCTTTGGCGAACGTTCAATAAGGAAAATTTACAACTCTAGAGGGAAATGTCTGATATTTCCTGTTCCACTGTGTTTTTTTTTTTCCCATCACTTCACCCACTCGGTCACGATCCCCACTCCCAAGTTTGATTCTTCCTGTTTCAGTCGCTGGCATTTCTATCTCCAGGCCTGCAGCTGCACAACCACATCAACACGTGTCATTATTAGAGTTCAACCAAAAACACTTCACGCACTTGATGATGCATCACTGAGCTTCTTGGATATTTACATACATGTAAAGAGTCTATACCACATGGAAAAAGCATTTGATGTCTTTAAAGCGCCCTGTCAGTCAATAATTCGGAGCAGATTCTTTAATGAGCGCTGCTCTCTGAACCGTGAGACCTACAGACACATTAATACATCAAACCACTGCAGGACTAACAGCCTGGGTGATTAGGGTCCTGACCAGTCAGCGCACACACCTTCATCATGCGTCCGTGGAGATATGAGGTGAACATTAAACCTGCATCTCTGCCACTGCTTTATTAGAACATCTGATCATCTCCATTAACTTTAACCTGGTTCACACCGACTTAAAACGGGAGATCAATTGTGCTGTTCAGCTGAAATACGACATCCTGATTATCCTAGTGAAAACTTCTGTGTGTGTGTGTGTGTGTGTGTGTGTGTGTGTGTGTGTGTGTGTGTGTGTGTGTGGGAGGGTGTCAGGAAGACGAACGACCTCGGTGTCGCAGGCAGTCAGCAGTCCTGTCATTAGCAGACAACACAGGGGAGGAGAGAATCAAATGCCTGCGTTCAGCGGCACGGCCGCTCTCATCACCAGTCACAGACCACACCGACCAGTGTGGATTTCAGCTCTGACTCAGTTTCACGTGTCATCCAACTGTTTCTGTTACAGATAAAACCTGGTGGATGAAAAAAGACAGGGCAGAGATCTATGTATTCATGTTAAACCTCAGTAATGGGCCAATGTAAAAAAGTGCAGGCAGAGCAGGAAAAACTCTGAGCACAGGCGACGCTTCCAATCACGCATAACCTCAAACGCATCACAAAGTAACACAAAGTGGTAACAATCAGACAACATCTACAGGAGATGTCCGAGAAACACACACAACCCTATGAAGACAAACCATGTTCCAGTGAAATCCCAAAGCACAGAGCAAAGCATGATGGGAACATTTCCAGGGCACATGAACGACCTCTCCTGCATTCTTCCTTAAGAGACCTCCAATTTCTGTAATTCTTTTAACATAAATATCCATAAATCCTCTCAAAAAGTTTATGTAACTCTTGAGAAAACAACAACTTAAAATAGTTTTACTCTCTCTCTTAATACTTGAGAGTCGAAACAAGTTGCAGGACATCGCTCACACACGAGCCTGTGAATTTAAGAGCAGAGAGCACAGGTGGGATTGATTGACGAACAGGAACTGGGCGTGCCCGGTGAAAGGGGGCGTGGCCACGGAGAGGAGAAAACAGGAAACATAAAAAAAAGCTAAAAACAAAACTTTACCAACAGACAGTGGATCAAAGACTGATTCATAATCCCAGAGCTGTGGGATGTTCTGCACACTATCAATTAAATCTCATTAAATCCATAGTTTTTTCTTGTGTGTCCTTTGTTACTGTCACCACTTCTAACACGCATTTTCCAAACTTACACTTCGCTACTTCCTGATATCATCTCGCCCACGTTGGCTCGGGCCTCCCTCCCAGAAACACACGATTAGCGCGATCGCTCCTCGCGCCGGTGCACGCGCTCATTTAAATCCTCCTCCTCTTGCCGTCCCGATATTGCGTGTAATCTTATCACCGTGTTATTGCTTTGACTCTCTCTGCTCAACAAGTCCATTAGCGCAGCGAAGGTGAGCTAATGAAGGAACCTAATTGGATAATTGGCCTGTTTTGTTTGGGACCCGGCGGCTCGTGTTCTGCTCTCATCCGGGCTAAGGTTACCTCTGCTCAAACAATAACATGCAAACAGCCATGTGATACAGGCTCATACATACGAATATTCAAAGGGTCACTCATACTCACTGCAATAAGACACCTGTAGTTTATAACTATTCACACACAACCCTGACCTGTGATTCTGCTCAGCATGAACACAGATCCACAGTAACAGGAAGAGGAGCGACAGCCGGGTCCCTCAGCACGATCCATAAAACCAAACAGCTCTGACTGAACCAGAAGACACTTGTGTCCGTTAACAAGCTGAGCTACTGATGCTCCTGAAGCTCCACTCTGCCCCATCCTCCATCCGCCACACGGCGTGAAGCTCTGTCATCTCCCCAAACAGAGCATCCATCAGCATCGCAGCGCGGCTGCTTCCAGTCCATTTCTTTTACCGGCGACACTGGGTGGTTCCGCGTAAATTGATTAGTCCCATTTGATAAAATGACAAATCAAATTCACGGGACCCATTGTACAGTTAAATAATATGAATGAGAGAAATAAGGATAATGCAATAAAGGTTGATTGTATGCTAATGTTTGGCATAAATCACATTAGTGATTGAAGCAGAGTGACGGTTTGAGAAAGTGGCAGAGAGAGGCTGGAAGCTGCAGACTCCATGAGGGGAGTTTACAAATAGAAAGTTATTTGGCTGAAATGATAATAAGTCAAAAGAGAAATACGGGGTTAATGTAAAAAGACGTGTGATTGAATTAAACGAGGCAAATTTCCAAAGTTCATCTATGTTCGCTGTCGGATAATAGGACGGAGGCTGTGAACAGGCTGAAGGTACAAAGACCTGAGCCCTGGGGAACTCCACCTGTTTATTCTTAACATGACATAACCAACGATCAACCAGTAAAACCATCGTCTAAATTGATGGTCCAAAAAGTCCCACCCAGTTTCCAGTCCGTGTAATGTTACGGGGCAGAAACATTCTGGCCCTGACCTCAGTTTCAGTTTCAGTGCTGCTGTGTGGGCCTCTGTGGTTTGACGTGGGATTATCCATTAGCAACGTGCTGTTTGAAGCCGTCCAAATCGAACCGTACGCACAATTAACCCTTAGAGCGCTGGTGACGTCGCTTCATCGTGGCTGAAGTGGACGCGTGAAAAGAAGAAGTTGGCCTCAAGTGAGAGCACGTGACTGCATCACAGGACGGAGCGAAAGGAAGAAGCATGGTTTTACATGACTCGTGCCTTTAATATCTGTATTCAGGGTGTTTTTCATCACATGTTCTCAGTGTTTTTTTTCAGGTCATACGCTTCAATCTCACCGAACATATATTTAGCTTGAAAACATGAATATTTATTCACCGCCCCCCAGTTTACATTGAACTTACCCCCCCCATGCCCCCACACTGAACTAAATGTCAATTTAAAACACACCGAAGCGGTTGGATGCTTAGTGAGCATCTCTGCAACCTCACAAACAACTGCACGCGCACACACACACACACACACACACACACACACACACACACACACACACACACACACACACCCTGAGTGGTGGGTGGGAAAGGAAATCCCCTCCGTGTATTCTTCAGCTCCAGCTATGAGTACGTGTCTGACATTAAAGTAACCTGTTCAGCAGTGTCTGGTCCGAGTTCGGGGTTTTTTCCTCGTTCATTATCAACATAAACAGACTTACCTTCATCTGATATGGTTTATTTTTATTATTTGTGAAGCACATTTAAAGAAATTGACATTCTAATTCCCACATGTGAACATTTCTTTTGACGCTCACAACCAAGTTTTAGCTATAATAATAATAATAATAATATTAATAATAATAATAATCTAAAACCAAAGAAGAAAAACAGCTTTAATATGAACTTTAGTCTAGAAACTGTTTCAACATCAATGCAAGTCAACACCTAAACTCAGCCGGTTGTTCTTTATTGATGATGTTTGACCTGGGCTGGGGGGGGGGGGGGGGGGCTCCTGCGGTGACTGGGCTCACAGGCTGCACACACTGCCCCTCCAAGCTCATTAAAGGCACACGGAGAACATTTAAAGCCATTACTTTGGTCTTATTGATTCTGTGTTGACATTCAAATCTTTCTCCTTTTTTTTACGGCGTCGCTGCAGCCAGAGACAGCTTTTATTCCAGCCTTTACTTTATGTCCCTGTTTAAATGGGACTGAAAAGTAGCGATTAACCTTTTAACAACATTGGCATTAAAAGTAACATTCAGTTCTTCATAGTAATAATAATAACAAAAGTTAGAGTTGCCACAATATTCTGTTCAAATGTTTATTATTATTATTATTATTATTATTATTATTATTATTATTATTATTATTATTATTATTAATAATAATAATAATAATAATAATAATAATAATAATAATAATAATAATAATAATAATAATAATAATAATAATAATAATAATAATATTTATGTATTTATTTATTATGGTGTGTGAACCTGTGAGAGTGAAACCTGACACGATGTCCCATCTGAAGCAAATAAACATGGATGAGTTAATGGAGGTTATCAGTGACGCATCACTGCAGGAACAAAGAAGCCAAAGTACAAAATTGCAGCATGGCCGGCCCTCTTCAACACACACACACACACGCACGCACGCACGCACGCACGCACGCACGCACGCACACACACACACACACACACACACACACACACACACACACACACACACACACACACACACACACACACACACACACACACACACACACACACGGGATGTGGAGTATTGTGAAGTATAATTGGTGCATTGGAAGAGTTTTTCTGCCATCCAGACCTAATGCGTCACACATAATGAGCCTCTCCACTCTCGTCCCGCTTCCCCTCTCTTTTCCTTCCTCTCCACTCCTCTTTTCTCTCTCATGTCCTATCTTTTGCTGCTCTTCCCTCCACATTCCCTCCTCTTCTTGATCAGTTTGCTTCCACTTTGTACTGCCTCCCCCTTTTTCCTGCCACCCTTCCATCCCTCCATCTTTATTTCACCCTCCTATCTATTTACCTTATATTCTTATACTCTTTTCTTTTCTGTTTTCCTCTCATCCCTTTTACTCCTTTTGTCTTACCTTTGTTTAACCTTCTCCTTCTTCTTTTTTCCTCTTTCTTTTCTCTCCTGCTTAGTTTTTACCTGTGGCGTTGCCTCTGCATACTTGTCTTGCATCATATCTTTCAAGACTTCACTTCTCTTCCCGTGTTTTCCTCTCCTCTCCCCTTTATGTTTTCTTTCTTGTTTTCTCCACTCCACTTCCCTTTTCCCCCTCCCACACACGTTGTGGCATTCTGACAGTGATAGCGCACATCACACACCACACACACACACACACACACACAACACACACACACACACACACACACACACACCACACACACACACACACACACAAGCGCCCCACTGCCTCTCACCCACACTGTGTACAGTATGTGACACCTTGTTGTGACCCTCTGACCTCAAATCCTCCTGATGCCTAAAATTTGGAAACGTTTCACCATCAATTACCTGTTCTCACATTATTCTTCACACATGTGCACACTCCTCTTCAAACACACACTCAGAAAATTCAGAAAAACTCTAAAAGTTCACTTTTAATAACCCCTGCTTGCTGATGAATGTAATATGGGCCTAGCAGCCCCCCTGCTAAGCGCACACACATAGACACACACTGTTGGTGAGTGATTACATTATGTCTGCTCACTAATGATGCTTGTGAGGTTCTTGTTTCCTCCTGGATAAATTGATAGGAAACCATACCTGCCCCAAAGCTTTAATGCTGTTAAAACAGCGTAGGAGAGACTGCTTTCATTTAGCCCGGGTTGGGGAGGGCGTTGGAGGAAGGTGTAGACATCATAATCAGGTATTATTATCAGATGGCCAATGTGTGGAGTGTGGATAACGAACGAGGAGCGTGGTGGGTTGGGGGTGCAAAGGGGGGGAGGGGGGGTCTTAATGTTGTGACAACAGAGTAGGAGTGAATTAGACGGGGCCCTAACCTCCAGGCTGATAATAGCGCTCATAATTGAATGCCACTCACTTGTACAGACACTAGTTAAACACGCAGCAGAGAAGAGGAGAAGAAGAGAATACAAATGCATCAAATTAGCCCATCCTCCGATAGGAACAATGCAATTTATCCCTTTGTGGCGTTATTAGCACGGATTAGAGAGGAAGTAGAGGTGGATGATGGGAATAATCTAGAGAGAGAGCGGACATGACAGCATGACCTGGTACTGAAGGTGACGATATATATACTACAACTACTGACACGATGAAGATGCACCAAGACTCAAAAAACAGCCAATCAACAACATTAACTGCATCTTAAAAAACTCCTTCTCATCATCAATCATCGTTTCTGTGGCAATTAAGCGACTTCGGCTTTTCAGATGCGCGCACATCGCATCCACGCTGCCAAATCAGGAGAAACAAATCGCCCCACACCTGCGTCTTGTCATTAAGAAACTGCGATTATGCCATTTATTGGATTTCAGTGCCACCGGAGGACGGCAGGAAAACCACAGCGCTGGCATTAAGCAAGAACCCGATCCAGCTGTCTGCGCGCTCTTGAGCGGGTTTTAATTGGTGAGGAACAGGAGAGAGGCGCGTGGCGAAAACATCATTACCGACTTAAACTACCACAGCAGGGTATTGCTGAGATTTAATTACACACCGGGCTATTGTTTAATTTGCCTCTCGATGCTTCGGCGAAGCGCAGAACGGGAACGTGAGGGCTCAGGTTTCAGGCTCATCTGGGCAGCAGAGGAGCGAGTTCCCCAGTGAAGTTCATATAACATCACACGGCGGAGATCAAATGTATTTGTCATCGTTTGACTAATGACGGGAAAGAGGAATAAACCCTATTAGGAAATCATCAAGAATCCCTCTGTCTCTGCTGATGGTCTTTGTTTGTGTTGTGTTTCTGCTGTAGCGGCCTCAGAGCCGATGCTGATGTATTTACGCTTTTATTGAACGGTGCAGATGATGCGATATGAGGTTGATTGGCTCCAAAAATAGCCAAATCGCTCCCTCTCCTCAGAACAAAGGAATGCGCTGAAACTCCTGGAACCATATTCCCTTATTAGTTTTGTAGTTATTCAATCTCCGGCCTCTTTTTCTGGCAAATACAATTCTTTAATCTGCATCCGAAGAAACACTTAGGGTGTAATTTCACGGAGGCAGTAATGGAGAAAAGTTTTCGCTCCGTGAGGTGGAAATGAAATCTGTGGGATATGACAGAAGCTGGAAGAACCCTGCTTTAAAACACTGACAGCCTTTATTTCCTAAGGAGTGACTTTCAATCGCCTCCAGCCTCTCTCCTTGTAGAGAGACGGGAACAAGCAGCTGTAGGTTGAATCTGGACCCCGGACCCAGCGTTCGGATAGAAGTGGCTGGATTCAATTCATTTCCCTGTCGCATCCAGCCACGCTGACGATACATTCTCTCCCAACGACGATCTGGAGACTGCGTGATTCAATTTACAGTATAGATAAATACATCACGGCTGACTTCACTCGTAGGGCGTGGCTTCATTTGGATTTCTGATTCCCCTCTAACGTCTTTCTACTGTTACTCTCTGTGTGAGTCCGTCCTCCCGTTCGCTGCCGTGAAATGACCATAATTTATATATTTCTTTATACTTCCCTGAAATATTCACAGTCAGGCCTGAGGCGCGTCTCTGGGTCCACACGTCCCAGTGGATCAATGCACTCAGCTCATAAACTATCAGCAATCAATAAACCAGGGGTTCGGTCAACGCTAATTCACCCTGGCTCGGATCTTTATTTTTCCAACGCTGCTCCGATCAACACAAATTAGACGTCGGGCGCTTTAATGATGAATGATTTGGGTCTTCCCTTTTTTTTGGAGGTGTCCATTTGGAACCAGAAGCTTCTTGCAGGCTCGGCTCAACTGTTCACCGCGTCTCTGTGTCATCCACCTCTGTGCTTCCTCTCCGCTGTGCAGCTTCCTTCCCCAAAACTACAGACAGGGCCATTATGGGCTGACGTGTTTGTCGCTCCTGTCTTGTCCCATCCAAAGAACAAAGGCGGCCGGAAGATTGATGACTTCAGGGCCTCCGTGACGAGATAGAAACGACAAGACTGTACTTATGAGGCAGCAACAAAGATCTAGTTCTCGAGATGGGCCAGATTTTTACTGAGATGACCTCTGATTACATAAATACAACTAAATTAAGAAAACGTATGATTAATTAATTGTCTTATATGTATATTATCAACTTATCAAAATATGAAATCAAAAGCAGACTAAATGAGGACCCCACTTTATTCGACAGCATCTTTGTACAAACTCGGCCAGAATGCTTCCTCTCCGCCGCCCTCCTCGCTCGCCCGCATCGCTGACTGAGTTCCTGCCGTAGCCCAACACCACAGATGAGGCCGTTATGGCTGACGCGTCGTCAGGCCCCCGTCTTGTCCCGTCCAGACAAAACAAAGACAGAGGATCCTGTTTGAACGGGCCGGCGATGATGAGACACTGGCGGGCTCCTGTCTGCCCCAGCAGGGGCCCAGGATTGCAGCGGAGAGCCGGGCTACATTCACCCCCTTTCACAGCGGCACCCTGTGATGGAGGGCCGGTTAATGTTTCAAACCGCGGACAGGAAACTGATACAGTGCTTCTGCCAGTGAATGATCCTCCCCTGATCAAACACGTTCGCACTCTGAATATCCACAGCAATAATTTGTATAGCGTGTGAAACATCGGGGCTCGTTGGTGCCTGACCGCTGCTAGTGGGCCTCGGTGGAGGTTCTCACAGAGCGTAGAGCCACTGGCTGATCCTTTGCTGTTCCTCGATCTTGTGGCGTGCGGGCTTCCTTTGGACACACGCTAATAAAAGGTCTGGTAGCTGCGGCGCTGCAGAAACCACAACTTGCTGATTCAGCAATATGAAAACAATTTATTCTTAAACTAAAATGGAACATAATGTATTCAACAAATATACAAAAAAAGCTCCCAGGATATTTAACAATTTTAAATATGACTAGTGCATAGTGTAATATAAGACCCAGTTGTGAGCGCAGCCTGCAGTAGCCACTAAACCCACGGATGGAGGCGCTGGGAGCCATCCATCTCCCTGTGGCGGTCACTACTACTCCACCATGCCTCCTCCCAGCTTGCAGCTCCACTTGGCCTGTTGCCCCCCTGCTGCTCCGTCTGCCCTCTCTGGGAGGCGACCTGTCAATCCACGCTGCTGACCCACACACCATCACGTCTACTGGACCGGAATCCTTAGCATTACCACCAAAAATTAGAATATATTGCACTGAAATATTACATGATTCCTTTATATTTCCTCCTCCACACAAGACAGGTTGAGGTCAATTCTTGCTGTGGTTGACTATTGAGGGGATGGAAGCATTTCAAGGCCCGGTGATTAACAGTATGACATGACTATTAACTAAATGATGTGCCAGTGTTGTCCCACATGTGCGGCTGCTTAAAGATACTGTCAGGGTGTCGTCTCACACACGGACACGCGATGGTATCGCGCCGTTTGTCTCAGGAAGCCTCTGTCGCTTTGACAGGACGGACAGGACAATGAAAAATGTTAATATAATAATCATGATAATAGTAAAATGATGATCATTATCATTAATTATTCTTGCCAGGGGTAGCAGATATTATTGATCCAACTCCCACACTAGCAGGTCTGTTTTTCAAATATTCTAATGACCGTGTTTGTTGTTTTTACTGAATTTGCTGACAGTAAATCTTAACATAATGATGTCACGCATTAACTAAAGATCAGCCGGTAGCTTCAAGAACAACAGTATTTCTTATCCGGCTTCCTCCAGATAAACTTGATGAGTCCTTAATGTGAGGCATTTAACAAAGAAGCGCATCAAACAGGGAAGAGGCCATTGTGCGGACTGGGATCCCTCCTGGGTGAGTGGGTAAGGTGTGTGGGAGGCTTGTGTGGGCTCCCCCTATACAGAAGCAGTCTAAAGGCCAGCCTACACACTCCAGACCCCGCCTCTGTCCCAGCCACGACTCCAGCTGGAGTCTGTCAGCAAAACAGCCAGCAAGGCAGAAACCATAGAGGAAGAGGACAACGAGGAGAGCGCCGGAGGACAAAGGCTGCGTGAGAGCGAGCGCGAAGAAAGGGAGAGTGAGGTGGACACATGTGTGTCGGTGGGTCCGTCCTGGCGCGCAGGAAAGGCCCACTCCCACGGCGACATTCCTCCGGGTGACAGCGTGGACACACGCGTGACAGGACAGGCTGATGGGCGGTGGAGGAGGGAGGAGGAGGTGATGCGGCTGGAGTGGATTAAAAGAGTAAAACCTGCAGCTCGGCATCACTCAAATACAGTAAAAGCTATAAACTAACTGTTAGAACACATAGAATATGTGGAGTATTGGTTATAATGAGCCTGGTGTGACACAGGCTGCTGTGCATTGGGAACATTTTTTGTACACTTTCATATACTTTTTCATATTTTTACATATTAACAAAAAACTTCTGCATACACACTATTTGCAGCCAAGGTTTTCCCCCTAATTTGCCGTTGACCTTTATACAAATAGACACAGATCAACCAAAACAATAATAATGTAAAGCACATGTCCCACGCTCATCATCTTAAAGGGAGCTTTAGACTCAAAGAATCAACATTTGCACAGAATTAACAATAAATAATAAACTCCTTCAGCATCTGAAGCAGACAGTGGAGTGAAAGCAGACACACGCAAGCAGCAGCCCCTGGTGGTCACAGTTACACACC